>NW_017670727.1:329474-456873 GCF_001879085.1 Nicotiana attenuata | reverse complement strand
ACCGTTTCTTTTAGATCGACTGGTGATATTCGAGGTTTGGTTTGGGTAGGGGGTGGGGCACAGGGAAATTTGAGAGTATCTAACATGGAATGATTGGGTATTGCAGGTGTGACATAGTATTCGGACGGCAAAATTTGGGATAGGATATGGTGATTCATGTGCCGTGTGGACGTGGAGACAGGAGTTCTCATGTTCAGGCTACGTTGTGGTTGTGGTTCGCGTGTATCGGCACTGTTTAGTGAATACCGAGATTTGGAGACCCGAGTGGATCTTTATTTGCTGGTATGTTAGAGTGTGGATGTGATGTTGGAATTCAGACTGGTTGCCTTAGTGTTGGGTTATTCTGGACTATTACGCTATGGGTTATGCTGGAAATGCCACGCGTTGAGTGGCGAGGTGCGTCGGATTATGTTCTAGCAAAGTGGTTATATTTCAAAGACCCAGTGGATGGCTGGGAAGGAATTGTCTTTCTTATTTTTGGCTCTTGTGATGAGTGTCAGTGCTAAGGCTCCTCATATTTATTCAGTTCCGGTGGCGAGGGACTTCTCGGATGTGTTTCTTGCGGCTGGGCATGTCGCCCGCAAGGTTGTTGATTTCGGTATTGATTTGGTGGCTTGCATCGTATCGTATGGCACTATAAAGGTAGAAGGAGCAACTTCAGGTTTCCTCGATAAGGAGTTCGTTGGCAGGCCAATATGGGTGAGTGTTCTATCTTGAGTCGGCTTGGTTGGCTCCGAATGGCATTGTTGAGGGAGGTATTGATTCGACCGTTGTTGAGATTATCAGTGATCTGGGGAGATCTATGAGTTACCTTTCTGTGTTGCGAGATGTAATGATTTGCTGGTTATAGGCACATATGGTGCGGTTCAATTGGGGTCTCCTAGTGGAATTCGAGCGGGAAGAGTAATTGAGCGTTGCTTAGTGAACGGCATATCGGTTGTGTCCTATTGGGTTGTGTGGCATATGTTATTTGTTTCACCGTGGGTGTAATGATTTGCTTTGGTTCCAGACATCAAATTGTGCGTGGCTGTCGATTTTGAGCATGGTGACTTGAGGTGTTCCATGTGTAGTAGTGTTTAGATAGGATCGCGCATTGTAGCGAGGCTACGTGGGGATATGACCTTTCGGGGTGGATTCATGTGTTCTATTTCTATGATGTGAGACAGGGTCTCAGCTTTGTGTTGTGATGGTACTGAGGAGCTTGAGGTATAGCTCTTTCGTTTGGGGTCATTTTTATGATTTGAGTATATCCAGATTGTTTCTTATTGGTGCGCGAATTATACAAGTTGTGGCTTAGGTCGGTATTGATGTGTCATGTGACCAGAGTGGTGTGTTGGATTCGAGGTGATCGTTGGGGTCATTAATGAATACGAACGGGTTTGATTTCAGCTTGTTGGAGGGATAATATCGAGGTTCGGCTCGGAAATCTGCTGTGGTATTAGCCAAAGGGGAAGTGACTTCATGAATGGTTGACCTGAGAGATGGTTACGGTTTATTGCATGTTTCATTTAACACTAGCAGTATATTGAAGTGTTGGAATAAGACCTTAGTTGATAAGAGGTTTTCTACCGGTATTCGGGTGTTGTGTGCAGCTGCTGTGAAAAGAAGTTATCGCTTCGAGCGTTTGAGTTATGTGGTATATCATGTAATTGCACCTGAGGTTGCATGTATGGGTTATTACAGCTGGTTCCGGCTTATTCTGAATAGAGATGTGAGGTTCTGATCTTGTGTATGATTTCGGAAAGTGAAATGTGGTTCTACGGCTTATGGGCTAGATTGGATGGTGAAATTTCAGTTACAATGTGTTATCGGACCTATAGCAGATAGGGTGACGTGGGATCACCCCCGGGTTTACGCTTGGTAAGGTTATTCAGCTATTGGTTGGCTTCTAGGCAACTCTGGGTATGTTCGAGGCGAACGTGTGTTTAAGTGGGGGAGGATGTAACGACCCGACCGGTCGTTTTGAGCTTTTGCACTTTGATCGCCAGTTCTCGGGCATGACTTGCCCCGTGTTATGTATTATGACTAATTTAGATTCGTTGGTTTTGGTTTTTAGGAAAATTTGGAATTGAATTTGAAAGTCACAGTTTCAGTTAAAAGCTTTGAATTTGGAAGGTTTGACCAAGAGTTGACTTATTTGTATATGAGCTCGGATCGGAGTTTTTATGATTTGGTTAGCTTCGTTGGGTGATTTATGACTTAGGAGTGTGATCGAAAGTGATTTTGGAGGTCCGATGTAGAATTAGGCTTGAATTGGCGAAGTTAGTATTTTGGCGAATTCCAGTTGATAGGTGAGATTTTGACCCGAGGGTCGGAATGGAATTCCGAGAGTTGCTGTAGCTTCGTTAAGTGATTTGGGATGTGTGTGTAAAGTTTCAGGTCATTCGGACGTCGTTTGGTTGGGTTTTTGATCGAATGTGAGTTTCGGGAGTTTTAAAAGAACTTAGGCTTGAATCTGATGTAAATTGATGATTTTGGTGTTGGTTGAGGTGTTTTGATGATTGGAGCAAGTTTGAATGATGTTTTAGGATGGGTTGACACTTTTGGTTGAGGTCCCGGGGGCCTCGGGGGTATTTCGGATGGCTATCGGGATGAATTTTGGACTTGTGTTGTTTCAGAGATTTGCTGGTTCTGGTATTTCCGCATCTGCGGAAAAGGGGCCGCAGATGCGGTTCCGCAGATGCGAAAATGGGGTCGCAGGTGCGAGAGGTGCTAGGGAGGCTGGTTTTCTCAGGAGCGGATAGAGGCCCGCAGAAGCGGAGTCCGCAGAAGCGGATTTAGACCGCAGAAGCGGTCCTGGGCAATTAGTGAAGCTCCGCAGAAGCGGAAGTCGCAGAAGCGAAAAGCGGACCGCAGATGCGAAAAATGTCTGGGCAGAAGGGTTTTAAAAGTTCATTTTCCGCGAGCTAAGCTATTTTTCCTCAATTTTTGAACATCCTTGAGAGCTTTTGGTAGAGAATTGAAGGGGATTTCAACTGGGATTGATTGGAGGTGAGTTCTATGATCTTAAAACACGATTATTATGTGAGATTAACCTTGAAATTTATGGAAATTAAGCCTAAAATTGAAGAACTAGGGCTTGAGTTTTTTGATATGTCAAATTGGGATTTGATGGGTCATTTGAGCTCGGATTTGAGAGTTCTTAGTATGTATGAACTCGTGAGAAGATAAGGAATCTATTAATGTGAAAATTTTTGAGATTTGAGAAGTGGGCCCGGAGCTCGGATTTTGCTAATTTCGAGATTTTTAATATGTTTTCGATTGTTTTCGATTGGGTATTGTTCCATTGGTATATTGTGACGTATTCGTTCTGGTTTTGGATAGATTCGACGCGCGTGGAGGACGATTTGCAGTGCAAGGGCGTCGCGAGCTAGGGATTTCACCGGTTCGAGGTGAGTAATGATTGTAAATGATATCCTGAGGGTTTGAAACCCCGGATTTGCGCAACGTAGTGCTATATTGAGGTGAAACACGCGCTTAATGGCGAGCGCGGGGTTGTTTACTACTGGTGATCGTGACTTGGTCCGTCCCGTTTGATATTTTACCGCGTATTTGACTGAGCTGTTCTATTTATCATCATGATTTGGGCTTATTGCCATGTTTTGGGCTTAATGCCGACTACTTGAATCCTTCGGGGATTGTTGTCACTATTTCCTCACTATTTTGATATAATACTTGAACTCAGTCCTAATGATTATACTATTTTACAGACTCAGCCGCTTTAATTGAATTTCGAGACTTTTATGATATTTCCACTGTTCTTTGGGCTGAGCACTATTGTTTTAATGATGCCCGAGGGGCTTATGATGTTTCCTGGACTGAGAAGGCTTTCAGGCCTTGAGTGTGATGTGAGGAGGCTTTCAGGCCTCGAGTGTTATGTGAGAAGGCTTTCAGGCCTTGAGTGTGATGTGAGGAGGCTTTCAGGCCTCGAGTGTTATGTGAGAAGGATTTCAGGCCTTGAGTGTGATGTGAGGAGGCTTTCAGGCCTCGAGTGTGATGTGAGGATGCTTTCAGGCCTTATGTGTGATGTGAGAAGGCTTTCAGGCCTTATGTTGATATAGCGCTTGGGCCGTAAGGGGCCCCTCCGGAGTCTGCACACCCACAGTGAGCGCGGGTACCCATATGATCTGAGAGTGAGCCCGAGAGGCTGATGCTATGCTGAGTGACTGATACTGAGCCCGAGGGGCTAATACTGTTCTGAGCGATTGATATTGAGCCCGAGGGGCTGGTATTGTTTTGAGATATTGCCCGAGGGGCGAACTTTTATGTGCTCATCTTGCATATTTACTTGCCTTTTTACCCGTTATACTGTGGTATTTGTGCTCGAGGGGCGGATTTTCTGTGCTTATCGGCACTAACTGTTTTGAAATCATTTCGTAACTGTTGAAAAGATCATTTTCAAAAGAGATTTAAATTGAGCCAAGACATCTCCAAAGATTTCACAATTTCACTGTTATCTCAAAGGATTGTACCCTGCTTCTATACAGCATGATGGTTTGCTTTACGTGATTTCTTACTGCTCAGTTGTTATTTACCTTTATTACTCACTGAGTTGGAGTACTCACTTTACTCCCTGCACCTCGTGTGCAGATGCAAGTATCTATTCACCCGGTAGTGGGTTTTCGCCGGTCAGAGGCAGAGTTATATGAGTTAAAGAGGTGACTGCCAGTGTTCGCAGCACCGTGTTTCTCTCGTTTGATCATTATTCCGGTTTTGTATATTTTAGACCTTGTAGTGGATTTACATTCTGATAGATGCTCGTGACTTGTGACACCCCGATTCGGGCTGTGTGGGGTTGTAATCCCGCTAATTAATATTATTAAGTCATATTTTAGATGTTTATTCATGTTTAAATTATTTTTGAAAAGACGAGTTGGGTTAGTTGGCTGGCCTTGCCTTCACGGGAGGCGCCATCACGACCAGTGCGGGATTTGGGTCGTGACACATACAGCAAAGGAACCAAATGCCTATGTTCCTCTGTGAACTAGAAAGGACTGTACATGACCAATCCAATATCAGTTAAAACCAAAAAGAGGCTAATTGTGTTAGCACTATTGTTGAGTATTGAGGTTTTAATGATAAACAAAGTGTATCTAAATGCATGATTCAAAGAACCAGGTCCCCGACGTAGCTGCTTAATTGTCCTAAGAACCAGCTCCTCAGGTTGAATTGTACGTCTGTACAAGACAGTAACTTTATCTTAAAGTTACCTAGGTTCGAGTTTGGTGGAAGAAAGCTGCTACATGTGATAAGGATTGTTTCTCAAGAAGATACGGATAGTTTAGTCAGAGACAAGAGTACCAAAGCTTGTGAAATCCTTGGAACAGTCCTATCAAAGGAGAAGCTGACTATGTATAGGACTCCTAGAAGATCTCAAGTTTAGGCATTTAAATACTATCTACTTTGGACTTCTGATTCAATCCTTTTACACATCAACTGAAGAGTCATATGTTGTTCACTCTAGTCGAGTACTTGCATTGTATTCTTCTTGAGTCAGTCTACCAAATGTGTTTTTAGGAAATCGAGTTGTAATCAAGTGTCGCAAACAATTAGTGAGTTGGAGTGAGTGTCTACTTTACAAGTTAGAGTAACTTGTAAATCAATAGTCGTAGTAGGAGTACTGGAGAGTATTGAATTACAATCTTGTAATTGATACATTTTTGGCTCATTGTTTGTCACGACCCAAATCGGAGGGCCATGACTGGCACCCGGTGCCTACTCAACCGAGCACCACGTACCTTATCCTTCTTTACTATAAGACTCGTCACATGCCATGATAAGTTACATCTATATATATAATTAACAATATTAGAACTTAACTCACATAACTAATTCAAAAAGATTTATATAGATACATAGGGGCCGACAAGGCCGTTAACATGCAATACCTAAAACTATACGCAGGACACTGCCTGCAAAACCTCTATGAAAACATGACCATAATATATAAGTCGGAACAGGGTTCCCGATATCCTCATAATACAAAATAACATATATAGAACATGACTCGGCAATACTCAAGGAAGAAGTGGAGCTCACCAACCAAATGCTGATATCTGGAGGTAGCCTACACTGGATGGTCCTCACCTCGACTATCTACACCTGCGTGGCATGAAACACAGCGCCCCAGGAAAAGGGACGTCAGTACGAAAAATGTACCGAGTATGTAAGGCAGAAATGATACGTAATAATAGAATACTATCTTGGGGAGGGATAAGATTCAACTTATAACCTCTGACTTGCCGCTCAGGGCCATAACATATAGAATAAAACCCACCTCGTATATATATATATATATATATATATATATATATATATATATATATATATATATATATATATATATATAAAACTATAGTAAAATAGTTTTGATTACATCATTCTCGTGACCTTAACTGCCCAACTGATCAGTGGTAAATGCCCGACCGGCCGTAGCACGGTTGTAAATACATGACTGCCCGACCGACCGTAGCTTGATGGTAAATATATAACTGTCCAACCGTTTGTAGCTCGGTGGTAAATGCATGACTGCCCGACCGACCGTATCTCTGAATTAAGTGAGGTAAAAGTACTGTAACTAAAACATGACAATGGTTTTAATAGATTTACAAATTAGGCAACTTGAAATAATACTACTCCCTCCATTTTAATTTATATGAAGCTAATTGACTTGTCACAGAATTTAAAAAGGACAAGAAGGCTTTCAAAACTTGTGGTCTTAAACACAATCATAATATTTTTGTGACTGTAAATACTTTTTCTTAAAGGCAATATTCCAAACATAAAAATAGATCATCTTTTTCTGAATGAACTAAAAAAAAATAGGATCACATAGACTGAAACAAACAAAGATAAAGTATGTTAGATTCTACAAATCTAACCCTTTTCAATTTAAACAAATTTAGGATTATATTTGATCAGAACATTATGATCTCTTCATGAAAAACCAATTTGAATGTTAATTTTTTTGATATTGTATTAAAGTTGTAGTAAATAAAGTAAATCACGTTTCTAGAATATTTAATAAAATCATGTTATCTAGCATTAATATTTTTATTTAGAAGATCACCATTTTGGGGGGGGGGGGGGTTAGGAAGACCCTACCGGTAGATTAATAACCAAAATGAGAAATATACAACAAAAGAACAAAATGCCTATGTTCCTCTCTGAACTAGAAAGGACTGCACATGCCCAATCCAATATCACTTAATAGCAAAAAGAGGCTAACTATGTTAGCACTGTTGTTCAGTATTGAGGTTTTGATGATTAACAAAGTGTGTCTAAATGCAATGATTCAAAGAACCGGGTCCTCAACGTAGCTGCTTAATTGTTTTAAGAACCATCTGCTCAAGATAAAGGACCAGCTCCTCAGGTTGATGATTGTACGTCTGTAAAAGACACTAACTTTATTTCAAAGTTACCCAGGTCCGAGTTTTGTGGAAGAAAGCTGCTACATGTGATAAGGGTTGTTGCTCAAGAAGATACGGATAATTCAGTTAGAGACAAGAGTCCCAAAACTTGTGGAATCCTTGGAACAGTAGGAGTCCTATCAAAGGAGAAGCTAACTATGTATAGGACTCCTAGAACATCTCAAGTTTAGGTGTTTAAATCGTATCTACTTTGGACTACTGATTTCATCCTTTTACACCAACTGAAGATTCATATGTTGTTCACTCTAGTCGAGTACTTGCATTGTATTCTTCTTGAGTCAGTCTAGCAAATGTGTTTTTAGAAATCGAGTTGTAATCAATTGTCACAAACAATTACTGAGTTGGAACAAGTGTCTGTTTACAAGTTAGAGTAACTTGTAAATCAAATAGTCATAGTAGGAGTACTGGAGAGTATTGAATTACACTCTTGTAATTGATATATTTTTGGCTCATTGTTCTAGTGGAGTTGAAGTTGAAAACGCTACGTAGTAGGTCGTGATTTTGCAACTTTTGAGCCGAGTTATTTTCTACGTAAAAACTGTTGTGTTTACTTTTCTGTTTACTTTAATTCAAGTTTAAGGAGCAAGGTAAAGAACCGAATTCTTTAGTGAATCATATGGGCACTGAAATTAATAATTGGTATACATACACGGTTAATACCTAGAGAGATCTTGGAAGCAAGATGAGTGCTCCACCCGGAATTAATGAAGGACAATCAACTACCAGACTACCCCTGTTCAATGGAAAATATTACAGTTGGTGGAAAACAAGAATGGAAGACTTATTGATAGTTGAAGACTATGAACTATGGACAATAGTGAATCAAGTTCCATTAACTCCCACTTAATAAAATGCACAAAATGAAACAATTCCTAAGGATCCCTCCGAATTTGTGGGAGCAGAGAATGATGGAAAAGAATGCAAAGGCTAAGAAAATCTTTATCTGTGGACTTGGTCCTGAGGAGTCCAATAAAATTTCTGTTGCTCTAATGCAAAGAAGATATGTGATGCACTCCAAACTGCTCATGAAGGAACAAACCAAGTGAAGAGATCAAGGATAGAGCACCTTATGAGAAACTACGAGCTCTTCTCCATGAAGGAGTCTGAGCCCATCCAGGATATGATGACTAGGTTTACTATAATAACTAATGAACTGAAATCACTTGGAAAATTTTTTACCTTAGAAGAGTTGGTCAGCAAAGTTCTAAGGATCCTTCCAGCTTCATGGGAATCAAAAGTCAAAACAATCCAGGAAGCTCCTAGCCAAGGAGCTGGACAAAATCTCACTTGATGTGTTGGCAGGAAACTTAAAGACTCGTGAAATGAGAAAGATAGAACTGTGCAAGGAAGAACCAAAGAGGGGTAAGGCCTTGGTTCTTAAAGCGTCTGAGCAAGATGAATCTAACAATGATGACCCTGACATAGCAATGTTTGCCAAGTTCAAAAGATTCATAAAGCACTCCAAAAGTGCATCCAAGAGAGAGACCAGCGGTAAGCCTAAGCAGATCGACAAAGCTAATTATGATGAGTGCTACAGGTGTAGCAAGCTAGATCAGATGGTCAAGGATGGCCCAATGTGGGAAATTAAGTGGTGGAAAGAACGAGCTGAAAAGGAGAAACGGGAGAAGATGAGAGAAAAAGGGTTCCAACAAAGGAAAAATCATAGGTAAATGATTCATTGAAGCAATGAAGCATGCTCATGTGAGGTTCGTGGAAGTGATAAAAAGGAAGAAAATGAGGATAAGGATATAAGTCTCTATGTTGTCATTGATGAACACTAGGCTATGGAGACAGAGCCCCTAGTACATCTTGGAATGCACATTGGAAGACCTCCTTTGTTTCATGAACACCACTATGATGAACGGAAGTTGCGGATGGAAACATTTCTTCAGGCCACTGACTTTGACCTATGGGCAATTGTTAGTCATGGACCAATTCTCCCGACCAAAATGGATAGTGAAGGTAACAAGTGCAACAAGAGAGAAGAGGAATACGATGAGAAAGATCATCAGCTAGTTCAGAAAAATGCTAAAGCAAAGGATCTGCTGTACAGAAGCTTGTCCAGAAACACTCTCTTCGGAGTGTCCTCTTGCATCTCTGCTCATGATGTATGAACTCTTTAGATTAAGCAAATGGCATAGATCTTCTGGTGCCTTGAATTGGCTGAATGAAAACTGTAGCTCTAACAAATCCGGAATTGGCTACTGAAAACCTGTCCCTAAGTTTGACCCAAACTATGTAGGAATTTCTGATAACAATATGTGCACTCATTGTGGAAAGGTAAAACACTTAGAGACACTTGTCCTGCCTTAATTCGTGCTCAGTTTAGAAGCACCTTTAGTATTGCTAAAAATGTGAAGAAGTAAGAGGAGCCAAAAGTCAAGCCTCTTGTCCATACTAATTAGTGGATTAAGTTTAATAAGAAAATAGATTCTAAGTCTCTCCCCTTCTGTGCATTAAGAGATCTGATTTATCCTTTTTCCAACAAAAAGAGACCCAAGCTTGTCTGGGTTCCCAAAACTAACTTGTGAATTCTGGTGCAGGCTAAAGTGACAGGGAACAATCAAGACTGGTATCTAGAGAGTGGATGCACAAGACATATGACTGGAGAAAAGAAAAACTTTCTCTCACTGACAACCTTCCAAGGAGGGAGTGTGTCATTTGAAAATAGAATAAAGGGCCAGATAACAGGTATTGTCAAGGTTTGTAAGTCACTCTCGCATGCTATAAAAGATGTGTATTATGTGGTAGGCCTTGAACACAATCTTCTTAGCATCTCTCAAATGTGCGACAAAGGTAATGAGGTAATATTTAATTCCAAAATTTACACTGTCACTAAGCTTGATACTGATGAAATTGTGCTAAAGGGTAAGGGACATAACAATGTCTACAAGATATCGATTTTGACACTTCCCCAGAGTGAGCACACATGCTTGAGTGTAGTGGAAGATGATCCACTGCTATGGCATAGAAGATTGGGATATGCCGGTCTATCCCAACTCAACAAGTTGACAGCAAAGGACTTGGTCCTTGGTCTACCAAAAGTTGAGCTCTCCTCTGACAAGGTGTGTGATGCTTGTGTTAGAGGGAAACATGTAAGGTTATCCTTTAAATCTAAAAAGGTTTTCAGTACCTCTAAACCTCTAGAACTCCTTCACATGGACCTTTGTGGACCAATGAGAGTAAGGAGAAGAGGAGGTAAGAGGTATGTTTTGGTGATTGTTGATGACTTCTCCAGGTATACATGGACTCTATTTTTGGGATCTAAGGATGAAACCTTTGATGTTTTCTGTGTATTTGTCAGAATGATTCAACAAAAATTGGGGTGCAATGTATTAAGTATAAGAACTGATCATGGAACTGAGTTTGAAAATTCCAAATTCCTTGAGTTCTGTAGCTCACATGGTATTGACCATATTTTCTTTGCACCTAGAACTCCACAACAAATGGGGCTGTAAAAATAAAGAATAGATCCCTAGAAGACATGGGGAGGACCATGTTGATTGCTAGTGGATTGGCTTAGAGTTTCTGGGCTGAGGCAGTCAATACTGCCTGTTACCTGCTAAATAGATGCATGGTCAGACCCATTCTTCAGAAAACTCCCTATGAATTACTTCGAGGAAGAAAACCAAACATCATTCACTTGAGAGCCTTTGGGTGCAAATATTTTGTACATAATAATGGAAAGAAGCTCTAGGTAATTTTGATGATAGAAGTGATAAGGGGAGTTTCTTGGGTTACTCTCCACATAGTGAGGCCTATAGAGTTTTTAATAAAGAAATATGTGTGTGGAATAAAATATTCATGTTAACTTTGATGAATCTAACAATTTCGCTGAGAAAGGCCTGCAGGATAAAGATTATGACATAGGACTCACTGGTGATTGAGTTACAAAGGAACCTGAACCTAAGTATGAAGATGAATCCGAAGACCACAAGGAAATTGACAGTGATCATATGGAATAAGAAGAAGAAAGAACTACCCTGACTACTAACCAGACTGATGAAGACACACCCATTGAACCTGTTCCTTTGGGTCACTCCTTGGATGAATCTTCTCTGGTTATACAGATCAGACCATGGAAGCATCAAAGTTCACATCCTTTTGAGAATATCATCTCTGATCCAAATGCAGGAGTGCAAACTAGGTCTTCTCTAAGAAATCTATGTGCACTCATAGCATTTTTCTCACTGGTTGAACCTATGACCATCAAAGAAGCCCCAAAGGATCCAGACTAGATTATAGCCATGCAAGAGGAGCTAAATCAGTTTGAAAGAAGCAAGGTGTAGCACTTGGTACAAAGACCCAGGAACAGAACTGTCATAGGTACCGGATGGGTGTTCAGAAAAAAGCTGGATGAACAAGGAAATATCACAAGTAACAAGGCCAGACTGGTGGTTAAGATATACAATCAAGAGGAGCGCATTGACTATGATGAGACGTTTGCACCTGTAGCTAGAATGGGCCCTATAAGAATGCTGATAGCCTTTACTTCTTACATGGACTTCACCTTGTATTAGATGGATATAAAGAGTACCTTATTGAATGGTTATCTGAAGGAGGAAGTGTTTGTCAAACAACCTCCTGCATTTGAAAGTGAAGAATTTCCTAATTATGTGTTCAAGTTGGATAAAGCTCTTTATTCACTGAAGCAGGCTCCAAGAGCTTGGTATGAAAGACTCTCAAAGTTCCTCTTAGCCAACAACTTTGTAAAGGGAAAGGTGGACAACACTCTATTTCTAAGGAGTAGAGGGAAGAATATTCTGATTGTGCAAGTGTATGTGGATGACATTATCTTTGGGGCTACCAATAAAGGAATGTGCAACGAATTTGCTGAGATGATAGAAAATGAGTTTGAAATGAGCATGATGGTGTGAATTGAACTTCTGTCTGGGGCTGCAAACCAAGCAAACACCTACCAAAGCCATGATACATCAGCAGAAATACATCAAGGAACTAGTAAAGAAGTTCAACACGGACTCCTCTAAGTTTATTGGCACTCCATTGCAACTGCAACAAAACTGGACCTTGATGAAGAAGGGAAAAATGTTGAACAGAAACTATATAGAGGAATGATTGAGTCACTATTGTACCTCACAGCAAGCAGGCCTGATATAGTACTCAGTGTGGGATTATGTGCAGGACTTTAGGCAAATCCCAAGGAATCTCACATGAAGGTTGTCAAAAGGATACTAAGATATCTCAAGGGGACCCCTGACCTCTGCCTATGGTATCCCAAAGGATATAGCTTTGATTTAGTTAGTTATGCTGATGCTGACTATGCAGGTTATTGACAAGAAAAGTACTTCAGGAACGGCTAAGCCTGTTTAATGGGCCGGGTTGACCCGTTTCCGGACCGGCCTAGACCGGTTGTAATCCGAACCAGCCCGGACCGGTAGTTAGGGGACAGGTGGACTGGGTTAGGGGGGTTGGTCTGTTAAAAAAAAAGTCCAGTTAACCAGACCGGTCAAACTCGATCAACGAAAAATACTGTTGAACCGATTAACTGGCCCGGCCCGAACCGGTTCAACGGCTAAAATCTGATTTTTTTTAAAGGGATATGACCGTTGGCAACTGTCAGCTTCAAATTTGGCCGTTGCCCAATGGGTAGATTGCAAGAATAGCCCTTTTTGGGCAATTTTTTTTAATAAATAACACTTTTAATAATTACTAATTTAGCCTTTGAAAAACTATAAATATACTCCCCCTCTTCTTCATTTCTTCTCTCATCTCTCATTCTCAAACTCAAATTCTCAATTCAAGTTAAGTCATGCCCCGTACTTAAATAGTGCGCTCATATGTTTGGGAACACTTTGAGGTGGTAGAAGAAAATGAAGAAGTTCACAAAGTAAAGGGCAAGAACTGTGGTCTAGTCTTAAATCTTCGTCTAAAGTGTGTGGGCACAGGCTGTTTAAGGAGGCATATGAAGAGTTGTCTTGAGCATCCTCCAAAATTTTTTATTTAAGTTGATTTGAGACAATTTGTGTTATTTTTAAATTATTAGACGTATTTATGCTTAATATTTTAGTTTGTTAGATTAATTTGAAGCATTATTATACAATGAAAATTTAGTTTTACTCTTTTTTCGTTTATTTACTTGTTGTTAAATGTAAACTTTAATTTGTAAGTTTCAAATAAAAAAAGCACTTGCAAATTATAAGTGCAATTCTTTTTCCATCTTCATTGTATTATATTATCTTAAATTCTGAATGAAATATTCAAAATTTCAAATATAAAGATTTTAAAGCCTTTGCATCCTTTTATTCAAACACTCTTTTTATAAGATTATTTTTTTATTTTATGTTTTTACTTTATATTAATATAAATTACGATAGTTATACAAAATACAAAAAATAAAATAAAATAACACTAACCCGGCCTGGCCCGAACCCTTGGACTCGTAGCCCTTTCGGTTCATTTTTTACCCAGATGGACCTGGTCCCGGTAAGCCTGATTTGAAAAAACCGGTAACTGGCCCAGATTGGAACCGGTCGGTCACCTTTTTTCTCAACCCGGACCGGCCCGACCCACTCATTAAACACCTATTGAAACAGCTCAATTTTTAGGTTCTTGTCTAGTTTCTTGGGGAACCAAGAAGCAAAACTCAGTGGCCTTATCTACAACTGAGGCTGAATATATGGCAACAGCATCCTGCTGTGCTTAGTTGCTATGGATAAGACATCAGCTAAGGGACTATGGTATATTTGTTGATTATGTTCCCTTTTTTTGTGATAGCACCAGTGCATAAACATTGCTAAAAATACATGTCGGCATAAGAGAACCAAGCACATCGACATTAGACATCAGTTTCTCAGAGACAATGTTAAAAAGGGAAATATCTCAATTAACTTTTTAAAAACTAAATATCAAATTACTGATATTTTTACTAAAGCTCTGAGTAGGGATCACTTTGAAAAGAACAGACTAGAACTATGTCAAATCAATTCTTCCAACTAAGTTGAACCGTAGTGATTGGCTAGAAAAGGTATAATATAGATGTAGATAATTAAGTACAATGTGTTTGATTCAGATCTGTGCTTTTATTAAGCACACACACTTGCTTGGAAAATCAGGCTGATAACTATGTTGCATGATACTAATGTGAAGTGTTGAAGCTTTATTGCAGAAACAAGTAAGGAGCTACCAAGGAGTTGGTTCTTCGACTCAGGTACGTGCCATGTTGTCTTAATTCACTGGGACTTAATATCCTAGAATTATTTCTATGCTCAGACTTCAAATTCTGGTGGCATCGCTTCTAGTGGTCTTCTAGTCAAAGAGTCAATTAGAGTTGAATTACTCCTGAAATCCTAACAGTCAACGTAAATGTTATAAAAGTCCCTTTAGAACTCAAATTCGGTCACCTTATCTCTTCCAGTCAAATTAAGAGCAACGTCTTTAAAAGGCCCTTATGATCAGCTCCTCAGACCTTACTGTTTCTCTCAAACCCTAAGCAAGAATCAAGAGCAAATATCAAGAACCAATTCTCTCCTTCTCTTCATCGAATCTCTTATCTGATAACCATGCCTAAATCCAGCCAAACCCCCTCTAAAGCCAAATTATCATCCAAGGTCCAAAACCATGAAGCCCAAATCAAAGAAAAATGTCAAGCCATCAAGTGAACCCACACCTACACCTGCTCCTTCTCCTTCGATATCCTCTACTGTACCTACATCATCATCCCCTATTCCTGCTGCTCTCACCATCTCCACCTCCACTGCACCCCCACTTCCAAAACCACCCACGCACGCACCCGCGCCTATTGCAAAAAATGCCTCTAAGTCAACCAAGGTCAAGGCTACTCCAAGAAAATCTATCAAGAAAGAGCCTGATGCTGCTACTCAGGTAGACACGATGGTCAAGGAATCTGTTGTTCAGGGGGAATTCGTGCGTGTCACGGCTAATCGGTGCAAAATCCTCCTTCGAAATTCGATGTTTTTGTATCCGCTATAGATGCTGAACCCTTAGACACTCTCCCACCCACGAGTGAGAAACCACAAGTGGAGGAATTTACTATAGAAAATGGTGTAGGCGATCAGGGGAAATAGGTAGATACTACTACTGTGGTGCCTGTGGTTGGAGGGTGGGGGGGGGGGGAGGAATTAAGGAACCAGTACAAAATGAGGCATATGATGGTTGGACGAAGGATGAGGATGATGTTGGGGGTGAAAAATAAGAAGAAGCTGTGGACAGTCATGAGGAGCATAAAGCTCAAGACATAGCTAATGAAGAAGAAAATAGTGAGAATGAGGGAGCATCCAGAGATGAGAAGGAGAGTGATATGGATGATAAGGTAGGGGAACAAGTAAATGATTCTATAGAAGAAAAAAATCATAGTGAAGATGAGGCCAATTCTGAGAGTGAGGGTGAGGATCAAGAAAAAGTAAGTGAGAGTGAAGGAGCGGATGAACAGAGTGAGTAAGAGAATGAGAATTTGAGTGAGGAATATGAAGGCTCTATGACCATTCGAAACACCGTCATAGCCCCTTCAGAAGAAACCGGTGAAGAGAAAAGGACTCAAGAACCTGGTCCTCTGTTAACTCCTTTCACTGGAGATGAAGAGGTTAGTAGTGATAAAGATGACTTGCCATTGTCTGAGGAAGGGAAGAAACCCAACAAGGAAAGGAGTGTCCCCTCCTGTCAGGACTCCTCCTACAAGGAGTAAAAGAAAGGCTGTTGATGAACAAGTCATTAAGGAGTCCAGAAGTGCAAAGAAGCCGACGAAGAAGGTCTCGATTATGGAACCTATGGTTGATCTGGATGGAGAAGATGAGTCTGGGTCTGCTTTGCCAACTATTTCCTCTACACCAAAGAGAAAGGTTGCCAAAATTATAAAAACTGCTACCCCTTCTGCAAGGGCCAGTAGGGAAAAGACAAGATAGAATGTGCCAGAAGCAGTTGATAGACTCATAGAGTTCGGGAACAGAAAAGTGATTAATGGGAATTCTTACAAACACTAATGAGAAGGGGATGGCTCAACTGGTAGAAAAACTTGAGTTACAGGGGTTGAAGAACATATTTGTCAAAGATTTCCCTCCTGTATGTGTTCCTGCTCTGGTGGTGTTCTATACAATTTCAAATTTGATGGGAAGGTAGTCAAAAGTATTATAGGGGGGTTTGAAATTGAGTTTGATGCTGAGGAGCTGGGGATGCTTCTAAATATCGCTTCTTTGGGATTTGACAAGTACTTGAAGAAAAAGTGGCCACCCATACACAATGATGTTGACACTGGCATCGTGGTCACAAGAAAGTTTTCTCAAAAGTTTGAACTGGGTGCTCCCAGAAGGTGTACAAGACAGATATAACTCCCTTCCACATGTGATCTTGTCCAAGTCACACCTCTATTTGAGGTCATAAAACGGTCGATGCAATGGTAATACACAACAAGGAATCGGGGTTGATTTTCCACAAGGTGCTATGAATGGGATTTAGGAGTATATACTTTAGTGAATGAGCTTGAATTATATCAAATTGCACTTCCACAGAATTGGGTTGTTCTTGAGTCTAAGTTAAACTATGATTACCAACTAAGAATTAGAACTAGGAAGTTGTTTTTGTTGTTTTTCAAATGATGTAAAAGACCTAGGGCTATGACCTTCACCTAGGTGTTTGCCTAACGGGTTGTAAACTTTAAATCTTGTTTTGTTGGTCGGGGTGATTATAGCTATCACCACTCAAGTACCCACTCAATACCTCTCGGTCAGAGATTGATTTTGCCCCATTTGGCTTTCTCAAGTCCAAATGGGTATTGAACAAAACGGTTGATAAAAAGCTCAAGTCGGGCTTTACTATCTCTCGATTCAACCCTTTAATTGGGACTATCTATCTCTTGATTTACCCCAATTTCTTGTTAGCCAAGTTTCCTAGGCTATGTCTCTCTTTCTCAAGTAGAGACCTAGTCAAACAGGTATGAACTAATGTTTGAAACCATTAATTCTACAATTAAAAGCAAGAACAAGGCTAAATAATAAACACCCAACCATAAACAAACAATAAATCAAACACCCAGTAAACTTACACTCCAGGGTTGGATCACAACCCTAGTGAAAATCTAGCTACTCATGCTAAAACAGAAGAAATAGATAGAAATGATAATTAAGCACATATTGATAATTAAAATATTGAAATCTATGTTCGCAAAGCTCAAAATGGCAAAAAATACTAAAGAGGGTAAAGAAAAACATCTACTGTGGCTGCTGATATTGAAAACTTGACCTAAAAAAGTGAAACTCTTCTATTTATACAAAGCTGGAATTTTTGGATAAAAATGCTCTTTCAGAGGTTCTGCGGCTGCACAATTCCACGTGCGGCCCGCACTTTACTTCAACTTAACAGGATTGAATCTTGCGGCCGCACAATTCTGAATCGTGGCCGCATCTCTCATTTTCTGCGGTCCGTACATTTCTGAGTGCGGCTTCACCTGGCTCTTCTGCAGACCGTAAAAATACCACTTCGGCCGCGTAGCTGATCTTCTGCGGCCGCATAATAATTGTGCGGTCTGCACTTCCTTTGAACTCGATATGCAAACTCTTTGATAAGCTTGTCTTCACAATCTGCGGCCGCAGATGATATTCTGCGGTCCGCACTTTGAGCTTCTATGCCTGCTTTTGTCCTTGAGTTTAGATCACTCCTTCTTGAGTTGGATTTCATCTTAGTGGCTCATTTTCCAATACACATGCAATTAAGCATATTTCATCAGTATTTGGGAACACAATTAAACGCTTTTGGACTAGGATGAAAGCTAAAAGGCGCTAATAAGTAGTCAAAATCCCCACTTATCAACTCCCCCAACTTAAGCCTTCGCTTGTCCTCAAGAAAATAAGGTAATTCCCACCTCCACATGCTAAGAGCTATTTAAGCTAATCAAGGATGCAGCAATCACACATCAATTGAGACCAACAATTACCCACGACACTTATGAATTTTCAACAAGGCAATGATTTGAACTTTTAAGCACAAATAGTTCTAATGTGACACTTGAGCATCAAGAGTTGACTTTATTCATCAAGGAAGCTCACTCTTTTATGTAGGTCATTGTGGATCCCAACTCCTCCTCCTCTACTCTTCGTTAGCATATCTCACTTAAGAATGTAGCACTCAATTCAAGGATTTGTGAAAAGTTTGCTCATCTCTCTCAAAAGAATGTCACAAGTAGGCTCTAAGTACCATATGCTTAGCCCCTCATATAGATCACCACTAATGTAAGTTCACTCGGCTTGAAATCACGCAGGGCTTTTTCAGAATTCAATGAAGTCTTTTGGACAAAGGTTGGTTATGTTGAAATAGAACGAGTTCATCTTTGCTTAAGCACTCCATTTTCTCTTTTCGACTCATGTTTTGCTGACTCTTTGAGGCATTTTCTTTTTCCTAAGGGGAACTAGAGACACTTAACATCACTCTTTCTTGGTCATGATATTCATTTTCTCCTTCTTTGTTTTCTCCATGCTTTGCATCGTTACCTTTCTTTGAATCCCTTTAACTCTTCAACTTATTCACTTTCTTTTTGCATTTTTCTTTTTGTTCTTTCTTTCCTTTTCTTTTCCTTTCATTTTCTTCATTTATTTTCTACTTTTGTTCCTTGATACCACTTTCAAACTTTTCGTCTCTCCCCCAAACTTATGTTTTTAGCCAATTGATTCACGATAGTATTAAGGAAAGCTCGGGTGCCAAGAAAGGGTCACTACGAAACAGGTAAAGGCTTGTAACATGGTTATCAAATGAGAAAGGTTTTAGGCTCAAATGGGTTTACTAGGGATAACAACGTTGTGGGACATGGAAATTTCAAGCGGGTCAAGGAGAGCCTACAATCACTTCTCAAGCCAAGCAAAACTTAAAATTTCGCCTAGAAACACATTCAGGGCAAGTTCTAGACCATTCGCACGGGTACTTGGACCTTCAACAAAAACATCTCACCCTCACACAGCTGGATTGTTAGAGAGGATAGAGTCGAGGGCCCACAAGAACCATATTCAACATTGAAAATCACTAATGGTTCGACTAAACCACTCGATAATTGCTTAAGTCAACACAAGAGTCACAAGGTCACTAACTAGAGCTATTTCTTTCCTAGAACTTGTTTTTAATCATAAGCACGTCGCTAAGTGTGTTGGTACCAAGTAAAGTATGTTTGACTCTTTGAGTCTGACTCAATTAGGTCTTTTTATTCATTATTACTACTATTCTTACCTAACACCAAAATGGACTCAATCCCTAAAGAAAGTTGTCACGCCATCCATCGTTGAGAAGAGTCACCTAGTTCATTCAAAAACTACCTTTGGATAGAACCATGCCATTAAGAAAACCAAAGGCTTATTGTCCACTTAAACATGAAAAGAAACTACTAGATTAAAAAGAAGCTATTAGAGTAAACAAGAAGCTATTAAAATAAACATTGACTACTAAGAAAACAAAATAAAGAAGCTACAAAGCAAGCTACTGAAAGCAAAAATGAATATACAAAATGAGAGAGGAAGAGAGAAAATATATACCTCAATAGAGAGAGAGAGAGGAAAATGTACATAATAAAAAGAAAAAGGAAAATGTAATCTGTTATTAGAAACTAAGTGTCAAATCATCTAAATATCAAATAAACTCCACCCCCTCGAATAAAAATAAGCATTGTCCCTAATGCTTAACAAAATAAGAATAAGGAAGGGTAAGAGTAAAGAGGACTCCCTATGTGGTCTTGGACATCTCTGTGTCCATAGCAATGTCACTGTCTTCAGCCTCCTCTAACTGGATCTCATCATCCTCGACTTGGGGAGTGGCTGGGTTGGCGAACATCTGTCGCAACGCCTCAGCAGTGTCAGCAGCTAGGTCTAGCTCCTCAGACTGGCCAGCTGGTGCCAGTGGTGCTGATGGTTCTGTTGGGTCTACTGGTGCTGCTGGATTTGTCTCCATCAACATATCAAATGGAAGGTCTCCAGCGGCTGTTATCTTGGTGATTTCTCTCCTCAATCTGTCTACTGATTTCTTGGATGCTTGGGATTTCCTCGTCTTCTTTACCCGCTTCCCAAGATCCTCAATTATTGCTCCGTGTGCCACCAAAGTGGTCATGATGGTCTGTTGGTTCTCCAAAATCTTCTTCAATGTATCCTCCATTGTCGGAGGAATCTGGGGTGTCGTGGTAGATGTCTCTGCTGCAACAACATTGGATAAGTCAGATAGCTTTGCAGTAGCTGTCTGCATCCAGTTGTTCAGGCTCGCCAATGTCTGGGAGACTCGCAGCGCAGATAATGGATGAGCAGGCATAGGCACCGGCCTTAAAATCGAAGTGGAGGGAACTGATGCTGAAGGCCCTGAAGATGGAGGTGGAAGCATGGTAGCTGTATTGGTAAAAGGCCCTGCTGCAGTGGAAGGCATGTCTGCTGAATTTGCAGCTACCACCGAAGGCTCATCAGATTGGCCTATAGTAGTAGTCGGCTGACCCTTATTGTTCGGGTTCCTCGGGCCCTTCAGAGAATACCAAGTGAAGGGCTTCTTTGCCCGCACCTTTGTGTCAAAACTCTTCGACTCCACCCCTGCATCCGTAAGGTATCCGTGATAGTGTGGGATACGGGTAGGAGCTATCACCTTGCCTACCAACCAAAGACATGTTGGCTGATATCACGACACCCATATTGATTGGGTACCCGACCATGATAGAAGCGACTAGCACTACCCGCGGGATTGGGAGATGGGTTTCATTTTGGTAAGGGTCTAGTCTGCTACACACAAATGTCTGCCATACTTTTGCCTTAAAGTTGAGGGTGTTTCGCTGAATAAGAACCCCTACTATGATCCATGGTGGTGGTCGTCCCGGAGCTGCTAGAATCTCAGCTAGCCAAGGGCGAGCTGCATCACCCAGTGCTAACTTCTCCAGGTATTGCACAGGCTCCACATCATCAAACCCTAAATATGCGTTTGGGGTTCTCTGATCAAACCTCACTTTAAAATTCCTCACTTTTTTCACCTTGGTCCCCTTCTTTATATGTGCCACATTGGCGTAAAATTCCCGGACCAGGTGCTCTTTGGCATCCACCACACTTTGAGTGAACCATGTCCACCCTTTCCACTCCCGAAATTGTCTAGACACTGCCGGGTTGTATTTATCCAGATATTTCAATAAAAGCTGACGCTCAAGAGTGAGAAATCTTGACGGGCCACCACTCTCTGAAATTATTGAGTGCAGCCAGACTAACGAACCTATCTTCCCATATCATCCACATCTACTTTAGTAGTTGGTGCGTCGGGGGCATGTATAGATGAGGCTCTGAATCCTGACTGTCACCTTCCGAACCCTCGAAAGTGCTCTCTGAGGTGGAAGGTTCATCTCGGAGTTGAAATCTCCCCTAAAGATGCTGTGGTTGTGATTGAGCATCACGTTGCTCTTGCACAGAGTTGCCCTCTGATGCTTCCCTAGATGGGACATATGAACTTGATTCAGCAGGCTCAACACCTCTACCTCTCCCGGCTATCGCCATTTGGTTATAGCTCTTTGTTAGGCGAGTGGTAAGGTACTCTTGCCTCGGCCTCGGGAGGGTTCACCCCTCCCCTTTGATGTATCACCCCGACCATGTGACCTAACCATTTTCTGCAGTAAACAACAACAGGAGTCAGTTCTAGTTTAAGTACACAATAGCAGACAGTTGCAGAACAAAAATATTTTTCAGGGTGGGAAGTGTGGTTCGCACAATTGCAAGTGCGGGCGCAGGTGAGGTTGTGTGGACCGCACAATTTTAAAGTACGGCCGCAGTGATGAAACTGTGATCCACACAATTTTGAGTGCGACCGCACAATGGGTACCTCAAAAATGGCAACACTCCGAAGACATAGAATGCCCTGATATGCGGCGGCACGCGCTTTTTTGCGGCCGCGATTGAATTTTTATGGACCGCACTATTTCAAGTGCAGTCCACGCAATCTTGTTAAACCAAATGCCCTAACCTAAAGTTCTGCGAACCGCACAATTCTTCGTGCGGCGCACTTTTCAAAATTTATCGGGCAGAGTACTTAGTGTTTCTATTTTATGCACAATTGAACATGGTAGTAACAATTAAACATGATAAACATGATACCCATTCCCCCTAATAGCAACTAAGAGTTAACCCAACACAATCTATAGCCCACATGGATATGAAATTGACAAATGGTTTGAATATAACTAATAAATTATAAACTAAGTTAAGAAAATTGAAAAATTCTAGAGATGATGAACATACCAGTGATGAAGTGGTGTTAAGGAAGGATCAAAGATGCTAAATTAAGTGGCAGATGAGTGAATTAGTTGTGCGCAATATTTTTGCCTTTGTTTTAATTTCTTAGAATTTGGAAAGTTTCAACAGTAGAATGAGGTCTACTATTTATACTTAATGGGATTGGCTAGGGGCTCAAGAGGCGAGTGCGGCCGTAGAATTCCTTCTGCGGTCCGCACTCTATTACCTGTTATGCAATTACCCTTTGTTGATCTGCGGTCCACAGAATTACGTGTGTGACCGCAGAATTTGGTGCGGACTATAGATTTCCTTGTGCGGACGAACAGTGGCCATTTCTCTGACAAGTAAACTTCAGAGAGTGTGCGATTTTTCATCTTAAGTTGTGTGGTCCGCACAAGAATTGTGCTGCAAATCCCTTCTGCTATGGCGTTCAAAATTGTTCAGTCCGCACAATACATGTGCGGTCCGCACTGTTTCCATACTTAGCAGATTTTTTTTTAGCACAGTTCCGGTAAAGCGCAATTATTCTTGCAACACACTTCAAAAGCAGTTAGCAGAAAATAAGACCTATCCAAAGAAGAAGAAGAAGAAAAAGAAAAAGAAACATGGGTTGCCTCCCAAGAAGCGCCTGATTTAACGTTGCACCACGATGCAAATTACCATCACTTGAAATGAATTACTTCCACGACGCGGCCATCACCAACTTTTCCCAGATAATGCTTCACCCGGTGACCATTGACTCTAAACACTTCATCATTTTTATTCTTCAAGTCCAATGCACCAAAGGGTGTCACACCCACAAACTCAAACGGCCACTCAATTTAGACTTTAACTTTTTGGGAAACATCCGTAACCGAGAATTGAACAACAACACAAGATCACCTTCTTTAAACTCTTTGTTCCGAATGTACTTGTCATGGAGGTATTTCATCTTCTCTTTGTATAAGGACGAACTTGTGTATGCATGGTACCGGAACTCATCTAACTCTTTCAATTGTGCCACCCTTAAGTTGGCTGCGACATCCCACTCAAGATTCAACTTCTTTAAGGCCCACATGGCTTTGTGCTCAAGTTCTACCGGAAGATGACAAGCTTTTCCGAACACCAACCGGTATGGAGACATTCCAATCGGTGTTTTGTAAGCCGTCCTATAAGCCCATAAAGCATCATCAAGTTTCTTTGACCAATCCGTCCGGTTAGCATTCACTATTTTGGACAAAATACACATTATTTCCCGGTTGGAGACTTCCATTTGACCGCCTCCTTGTGGATGATAGGGGGTCGTGACTTTATGAGTGACACCATACTTGGTGAGTAAGGTGTCAAAAATTTTATTGGAAAAATGTTATCCCCCATCACTTATGATAGCCCATAGCGTATCAAATCTTGTAAAAATATCCTTCTTCAAATATGCCACCGCACTTCTCACCTCATTGTTGGGTAAAGCAACGGCCTCAACCCATTTGGACACATAATCAACCGCGACCAAGATGTAGGTGTTTCCATAAGAACTCACAAAAGGACCCATGAAGTCAATGGCCCACACATCGGAAATATCAATCTCCAAAATGGTGGTGAGGGGCATTTCATTTTTCTTTGAGATTCTACCGCTCTTTGACATTCATAACAACGCTTGACGAGATCACTTGCATCCTTGTAAAGAGTGGGCCAATAGAAATCGTAACTTAACACTTTGGCCGCCATTCTTGCTCCACCATGGTGACCACCATATGGCGAAAAATGACAAGCCCCAAGAATTTCAACTTGTTCCTCCTCCGGCACACATCTTCTAAGCACTCCATGCATACAAATCCGGAAAAGGTATGGTTCAGCAACATAATAGTCTTGACAATCCCGTTTGACCTTCTTTTTTTGGTTTGAAGACAACTCATCCAGGATGATACCACTCACAAGAAAATTTGCTAGATCCGTGAACAATGGCACCTCTTTCATTGAAATAGCCAAGAGTTGCTCATCGGGGAAAGAGTCATTGGTTTCAAGGCCATCATGTGGCCTCCCCCCCTCCTCCAAACGAGACAAGTGGTCCGCCATTTTGTTTTCACTCCCTTTTTGATCTTGGATGTCTATATAAAACTCTTGCAACAAAAGTACCCATCTCATCAACCGGGCTTTTGAATCTTTCTTGCTCATAAGATAGCAAAGTGCCGCATGATCCGTATGGACAATTTCTTTTGCACCCATCAAGTACGGCCGAAACTTCTTAATAGCAAACACAATGGCAAGGAGCTCTTCACATCTTGCCAACACTTTATCCAAGTTTGCTAGACAATCATCAAAAGAATTCTCAACCACCGAGAAGTCATCCATGAAGACTTCAAGGTAATCCTCCACCATGTCCGTGAATATCGCCATCATGCACCTTTGAAAAGTCACCGGTGCATTACAAAACCCAAATGACATCCGCGAGAAGGCGAAAGTACTATAAGGACATGTGAAAGTAGTTTTCTCTTGATCCTCCGGAGCAATAAGAATTTGATTGTAGCCAGAATACCCATCAAGGAAACAATAGAAAGCATGACCGGCCAATCTATCAAGCATTTGATCCAGGAAGGGAAGTGGAAAATGATCCTTCCTTGTGACTTTGTTGAGCTTACGGTAGTCCATACACACTCTCCACCCGGTCACTGTTCTGGTAGGAATCAACTTATTCTTATTATTGGTGACCACCATTATGCCCCCTTTCTTTGGGACACATTGAACTAGAGAAGTGCACGAACTATCGGAAATGGGGTAAACAACCACGGCATCCAACCTCTTGATGATCTCCTTTTTGACAACCTCTTGCATGGCTTCATTGAGTCTCCTTTGATGTCCTATAGATGGTTTGGCATCTTCCTCCAAGTTAATCTTGTGCATGCAAAAAGCGGGGCTTATCCCTCGAATATCTGCCAATGTCCATCCAATAGCCTTCTTCCTCTTTTGTAGCACCGCCAATGTAGAATCTACCTGCACGTTAGTCAAGAAAGAGGAAAGAATAACATGTAAAGTAGAAGAAGGGCCAAGAAATTCATACCAAAGATGTGGAGGCAATGGCTTCAACCCAAGATGGGAGGCTCCTCAATTGAAGGCTTTGTTGGAGCAGTGGTTCTATTTTCAAGATCCAAGGACAATTCGCGGGGCTCATAAGTGTACGACCCCATCCCTAGCAAAGAGTTCACACATTCCACGTAACCCTCCATCTATTCATCATCAGAGTTGAGCAAGACGACCTCCAATGTATCATCAACATTAATCGTAACACTTGTTTCATCCACAATTACATCAGTCACCAAGTCCACGAAAGAGCACACCTCATTGCTATTGGGTTGCCTCATAGACTTACACACATGGAAAACCACCTTTTCATCACCAACTCGGAAGGTAAGTTCTCCGGCTTCAACATCAACTAGAGCCTTCCCTGTAGCAAGGAAAGGTCTCCCAAGAATAATCAGCACCTCGTAGTCAACCTCACAATCAAGAATAACAAAATCCTCCGGAAGAATGAACTTATCAACGCGAACCAACACGTCATCAATTACTCCCAATGGTCTCTTCATGGTATGGTCGGCCATTTGTAATCTCATAGATGTGGGTCTTGGTTGCCCAATTCCTAAAGTCTTGAAAACCGAAGAGAGCATCGAATTGATACTTGCCCAATATCACAAAGAGCTTTAGCAAATTTAGCACTTCCAATGGTACAAGGAATTGTGAAAGCACCGGGATCTTCCAATTTAGGAGCCATTGAATGGACAATTGCACTCACTTGATGAATCATCTTTATAGTTTCACAATTCATCAACCGCTTCTTTATCACCAAATAGTTCATAAAATTTGCATAACCGGGAATTTGCTCCAAAGCTTCAACCAATTGCACATTGATAGATAGACTCTTCATCATGTCAATGAACATTTTGAATTGATTCTCGCCATTTTGCTTGGAAAGCCTTTGTGGATATGGAGGATGAGGCCTAGGCATTGGTGCCTTAGCCTTTTGCACTACCGATTCTGATATGTCAACAATGTGCTCCCTACATGGGTTCACTTCCTCTTGAGCTTCCTCCACATTGTCATCAATATCAATTCGCGCTTCATCATTTGCTTGCACCACATTGTTCGGGGTCTCATCTTCTTGTACCATTTTCTCATCATCCACAAGTTTCCTTTGACTTGAGGTGGGTGCATGCCCACCTTTTCCACTCCTTGTAGTAACGGCCATGGCATGTCCCGTGTTGTTCCCACCCTTTGGGTTCACCACCATGTTACTTGGTAGTGCCCCTTTAGGACGAGTCAGATTCTTCTCCATTATTTGTTTGAACATATTCTCAATTCGTCCCATCTCATTGTTGGAAGAACTTGGACCATGGGAAGGATAAGGAGGCCCGGTTGCTTGGTTGTTGATACATCGGGGGCCTTTGAAAGCTCGACCCCCGATTGCCTTGATTATTGTTCCATCCCCTTTGGTTGTTGCATCCCCAATATCCTTGGTTGTTGCCACTCCAATTGCCTTGGTTATTTCCACCACTCCAATTTCCTTGATTGTTGTTACAATTCCAATTACCTTGGTTGTTAGAATTCCAATTACCTTGATTACCTTAAGGTCGGCATTGTTGTTGATTTGGGCCTTGAGAGTTGTTTCTTTGCCCATGAAAGTTGTTCACGCATTGCACTTCTTCCTCTTGTTCATTGTAAGATTCATCTTGATCAAACCCACTATCTTCTCGCACATAATTCTCCACACGGTTTTGCACTTGTGGACCCTTTTTCCTTCTCTCATTCACCATCATACTAACTCCCTCCATTGCCTTGACTTGCTCAGGACTTTGCACTTCTTGAAGTTGAGCCTTGACTAATTGATTCATTATGGTGGTCAACTCGGCAATGGCTTTCCCTAGGTGAATCACTGTCGGATCACCTTGAGGAACACTTGCTCTACTTTGCCATGCCGATGAAGTATCCGCCATCTCATCTAAAATCTCACAAGCTTTTGCATACGGCGTTGTCATGAAATTTCCACCGGCAAGTTTGTTGACCATGCATTGGTTGGTAGTATTGATCCCCCGATAGAAAGTTTGTTGAATCATAGCCTCCGTCATGTCATTATTGGGGCACTCTTTGACCATTGTTCGGTACCTCTCCCATATTTCATGCAACGACTCTTGTTTGAATGCTAGAATTTTGTCTCTAAGAGTTGCCATATGCCTGGAAGAAAAGAACTTGGAGATAAATTTCTCCAATTCATCCTATGTATGGATGGAATGGTTTGGAAATCTCTCTAACCAATCCAACGCTTTCTTCCATAGAGAGAAAGGAAATAGCCTCAACCTTAAAGCATCCTCATAGAAGTCTATTTACTCCCCCAACAAGTGCCCACAAACCCTTCAAGTGTTTGTATGCATTATGACTCGGAGCCTCGGTGGAGAATCCCTGTTGCTCTAGCAATGTGACCATTACATTCGTGATTTAAAAGTTGCCCGCCCTAATGCGGAGCGGGACTATGGCACTTGGATACCCTTCATTCGGCAACACCCGGTGTGGAGCCTCTTGGTGGAGGTGGGGGTGGAACTGGGACATTGTCTTGAGGCTGTCAGCCCTTCTATTTGCTTGAGGTTCAAGAGGAACCTCTTCAACTTGGTCATCTTCCACGTACACATCCCCATAGTCATGTTTTCGAGTTGATAATTGTTGAGGGCTCTTGTTGCACCTACAATTACATAAATCAGTAACACAGAAGGAAAATAAGGCAATTCACACACAAAATCAAATAGATAGCTAAATCCGTTTTATGCTCCTCGACAACAACGCCAAAAATTGATCTCATCCAAGACACACCTCTATTTGAGGTTATGAAACTGTCGATGTAATAGCAACACCCAACAAGGAGTCAGGGTCGATTCCAGTGGGAGTTATGAATGGGATTTAGGAGTATATACTTTAGTGAATGAGCTTGAATTATCTGAAATTGTACTTCCACAAAATTGGGTTGTTTTTGAGTCTAAGTTAAACTAAGATTACCAACTAAGAATTTGAACTAGTAAATTGTTGTTGTTGTTTTCAAATGATGTAAAAGACCTAGGGCTATGACCTTCACCTAGGTGTTTGCCTAACGAGTTGTAAACTTTAAAGCTTGTTTTGTTGGTCAGGGTCTATTATAGCTATAAACACTCAAGTACGAACTCAATACCTCTCGGTCAGAGAGTGATTTTGCCCAATTTGACTTTCTCAAATCCAAATGGGTATTGAACAAAAAGGTTTATAAAAAGCTTAAGTCGGGTTTTACTATCTCTAGATTCAACCCTTTAATTGGGACTATCTATCTCTTGATTTACCCCAATTTCTTGTTAGCCAAGTTTTCCTAGGCTAAGTCTCTCTTTCTCAAGTAGAGAACTAGTCAAATAAGCATGAAATAATATTTGCATCGATTAATTCTACAATTAAAAGCAAGAACAAAGCTAAATAATAAACACCCAACCATAAACAAGCAATAAGTCGAACACCTATTAAGTTTACACTCTAGGGTTGGGTCACAACCCTAGTGAAAATCTAGCTACTCATGCTTAAAACACAAGAAATAGAAGAAGACATGACAATTAAACCCATATTGATAAGTAAAACAATGAAATCTATGTTCACAAAGCTCAAAATGGAAAAACATACTAAATACGGTAAAGAAAAACATCTAATATGGCTGCTAATATTCAAAACTTGACCTAAAAAAGTGAAACTCTTCTATTTATACAAAGTTGGAAAATTCGGACAAAAATGCCCTTTCGGAGGTTCTGCAGCCGCACAATTCCATGTGCGGTCCGCACTTTGCTTTAGCTTAACAGGATTTGAATCTTGCGGCCGCACAATTTTGCATTTCCACCGCATCTCTCATTTTCTGTGGTCCGCACATTTTTGAGTGCGGCCGCACCTGGCTCTTCTGCGGATCGCACGATAATTGTGTTGTCCCATTTCCTTTGAACTCGATATGCAAAATCTCTGAACTTTTGCTCTTGCTTAGCTTTTGTGGCCACACATTTCATGTGCGGACCGCACTTTGCACTTGTCTCTGATAAGCTTGTCTTCACAATCTGCGATCGCAGATGATACTCTGCAGTCCACACTTTGAGCTTTTGTGCCTGTTTTTGTCCTTGAATTCTGATCACTCCTTCTTGGGTTGGATTTCACCTTAGTGTCTCATTTTCCAATACTCCTGCAATTAAGCATATTTCATCAGTTTTCGGGAACACAATTAAACGCTTTGGACTAAAACGAAGGCCAAAAGACGCTAATAAGTAGTCAAAATCCCCACTTATCAACAAGTTGTTGTTTCATTTTGTCAATTCCTGCATTCTTCATAGGTTTGAAAGAAGGAATGAAGCTACCTTGTTTGACATGGTTGTAACGGAGCTTCTTGACACTGGTAGACCTATCAATCTCCCTAGCCTAATGATTCTGCATATGGCAAGATTTGCAGACACTTCCAAGCCTAAGCATGCTATGCCTTATGGTTTTATGTTGACCGAGCTGTTTGACAAGATCAACATTGCCTTACTTGAGCTTAAGTATGGAAATCACAATGATATTTTGGATGTTGTTACCGTCAAGCAGTGTGGCTATGAGGAGATCAAGGCTAGAAGGACCCACAAGATCTGCTATTCTACCTGTGAGCAGCAGGGCTGTAAAGCTCATTAAGAGGTTGGAGTTGGCTGTTGAAGAGAATGCCAAGCTTCTTGAAGAAAATGATGAGTTGAGAAAGGAAACCAGATAACTTAGGAAGGAGCTGAGAAGAGATAGGGAAGCTCATTCCCAACAGATTGCAACTCTTGTGAAAGCATTGGCCCCCTTTACCTCTCACCCATTAACCTGTTCCTTCTTAGTGTCCTTAGTTTCCTTTGCTATTCCAGTGATACTTTATCTTTTTTCCTTTTGTGTTAGTCTGAGTCGTTTGTAGTATGCTTAGTCTATTTCATTCTAATGGTTTAAGACGAGGCCCTGGGCTTATTTTGGCACTACTTAATGTCTCCTCTTGTACTGCTTTACTGCTTTGTACAGTATTGGATCTTCAACCTAGTCTTTTTTCCTTGATTTCTTAAGCTTGTGCTGTTGCCAGTTTGGCCTTGAATCTTACGTTACCTGTGCTTCATCTGTCTAAGATCTTTTTTTTTCTTGTTCTTTTTTTCGATGATGCCAAAAGGTGGGAAGATAAGGTTGGGAGGTTATGGGTTGTGAACATGCATGTTTGTCAATGGTACTTGTTGTGATTTTCTGGTTCTTTGTTGTGATTACCTGGTTCTACTGTATACAACGTTTTTCATCATCAAAAGGGGAAATTTGTTGAGTATTGAGGTTTTGATGATTAACAAAGTGTGTCTAAATGCAATGATTCAAAGAACCAGGTCCTCAACGTAGCTGGTTAATTATTCTAAGAACCAGCTCCTTAGGATAAAGGACCGGCTCCTCAGGTTGATGTTTGTACGTCTGTACAAGACAACAACTTTATCTCAAAGTTACCGAGGTCCGAGTTTGGTGGAAGAGGCTGCTACTTGTGATAAGGGTTGTTGCTTAAGAAGATACAGATAATTAAGACTGAGACAAAAGTCCCAAAGCTTGTGGAATCCTTGGAACACTAGGAGTCCTATCAAAGCGGACTATGTATAGGACTCCTAAAAGATCTCAAGTTTAGGCATTTAAATACTATCTACTTTGGACTTCTGATTTCATCCTTTTACACATCACGTGAAGAGTCATATGTTGTTCACTCTAGTCGGGTACTTGCATTGTATTCTTCTTGTGTCAGTCTAACAAATGTGTTTTAGGAAATCAAGTTGTAATCAAGTGTCTCAAACAATTACCGAGTTGGAGTTAATGTCTGCTTTACAAGTTAGAGTAACTTATAAATCAAATAGTCGTAGTAGGAGTGCTGGAGAGTATTGAATTATAGTCTTGTAATTGATATATTTTTGGTTCATTATTCTAGTGGAGTTGAAGTTGAAAATCCTACGTAGTAGGTCGTGGTTTTTGCACCTTTTGAGCCGGGTAATTTTTCACGTAAAAACTGTTGTGTTTAATTTACTGTTTACTTTACTTCAAGTTTAAGGAACACAGTAAAGAACCAAGTTCTTTAGTGAATCATACGGGCACTCAAATTAACAACTGTTATGGTCGCAAGAAGTGAGTCTTCCAAGAACACGTGATGCTATGACTTTTGAGTTTATAAAAATTGTTAACTCAACATATATATAATAATCTATTTATGATTCCGCTAATCGAGCCGTAGGTTCTTCATTTTTTATCTCCTGAATCTAAATGAAGGCATTCGCCTCCTATCTATTTGATATAACCCTATAGTCTCCTTCGACAAATCTTGGACGTTGAGGAAGATGGTAGCAATAGGTAGAATATCCAATGCAGCACCATGTTTTGATAGTGTATTTGCAACTAAATTTCCTTCTCTATAGCAGTATTGGACTTCAATTCGATAACTCTTAGTTAATCTTTTTTCATGCTTTAAATATTATCATGAATCTCTCTAAAAGGTGAAAAAGATCCATTAAGCATATTAACAATCAATAAAGAGTCCATTTCAAGAATTACACTGTGAATCCCCTTGAAGGCAATCTACACAATTCCAAAAAGTGCAGCGTGTTTTAGCCGTGTCTTTGGCGTAGAATTGAAGAGCCTTGGCATATGCCGTGACAAACTTTCCAATGCTATCCCTCAACGCTTTCCATTGTTATTTTCCTTCTCTGATCTCTTGTTTGTGTGTGTGTGGGAGGGGGACGGGAGAGGGGAAGGGAGGAATGAGAATGATGAGAGCAGAAGGCTGTGTACAAGAATCTTTAATTATGGTAAAGAAGTATTGATCACATAATAAATTTTCTTCGGTGTTTTGGTGAGATCCTTTCATATAAGTAACCTATTACTCTCAAAGCAAGTACCACTTGCATCATAAATGACACCTGAACAATTATGTCTCATCAAATTTTTATCGACTGAAAAGAGTTTGAAACAATTTTTCATCTTATTTTTTCTGTAATCTAGCAAATTTTGTCAAATGCTACAAAAAGAAGACGCATTTAAGATTTTCAAATCAAATTAATATTTCTTCAGTAGTATAGTTTAATTCTAAAAGTGAAAACGTATTTGCTTGATAATCATAATGAGATAGTTTCACATTTGCGTTACACATCAACAGAATTGATAGGAATCATGTTAGAAAAGTGTTATAATAACTGCCTTCAAACTCGAAAATCAGGAATACAAAAGAACAGACACAAAAAATTTCGAACTCACACTTTTCTTGCATGTCCTTAAAAAATCTAATTTCATCACTGTTGTTAAGGTATTCATATTATTCCTCTCATGATAGAACGATTTTTTTTTTGTAACTGCGGCAACACAAATTATAGAACTTTAGGAATTTAAATGGTGAAACAAATCACACTTGACACTTATATTTATTTTTAAAAAATAATACAGAGAAGAGGAGAGAAATTTTAGAATTTTCAGCTAGTTAAAAATAAGGCAAAACCTCTGAATTTATAGGAAACGAAAGGGTGAGAGCAATATATGGCTATCTGGGGGGGGGGGGTAGAGGGGAAGTATTACTCGGAACCGGTCTGGTCCATACCGGTACTGGTCCGGTTGTGGGGGGGGGGGGGGGAGGGTAGGGGTAAGGGATTGGGGCTAACGGAAAGGGGACCGAAAAAAGTACCATTGGAACCGATCCGGTTGGTAACCTTAAGGTATAAAACCGGTACATGTCCGGTACCAAATCAATATCCTTAACCCTTTTATCAAAATGTAGCCTTTTTTTTACCATTAGCGTCACGACCCTAATTTTTCACCTTAAGATGCCGTGATGACACCTAGTCTCTAAGGCTAGGTAAGCCTAACATGCGTTGAGAAACAATAGAAATAAAAATAAACTTCAAATTAGACTATGTATACTATCATAATAGAACTCAATAGTACAACAGACGACAACTCCCAAAGCCTGGTGGAACAGAGTCATAAGCTATACAAGAATGTACTAATAGTCTCGTAATACAATACTATTTTAGAAAAAGGAAATAAACAGTAGAATGTCTAAAATTAGAGGGAGACTCTGAGGTCTGCGGACGTCGAGCAGGTATACCTTGAAGTTTTAAAAAGTAGCTCATCAATCAATCTCTAGTGTCCAACACGGGCAGACATGCCTAGATCTACACAAAAATATACAGAAGCGTAGTATGAGTACACCACAACGGTAGGACAAGTTAAACAGAACAAAAATATAACAACGGAAAGTAATAAAAACGAAAAATGAATAATAAAAATGTAGTTTAATAACGTAAACTAATGACAGAATTGTAAGCAGCAATACAACAAGAAGGAAGAAACTAATGAGAACCTCAAATAATCAAATACGTACAAAACTGGTAAGACAAGGATGAATAAAAGCAACAAGAACGGTTCAACCAACAAGTCTTTTCCATATGAAGTGTACAACAAGAATCACAACCGAGGTATCGCCTCATATTTACATTTCAGAATTTCAATCGCAGTCTTTCCTTATATCACCACATAATCCTTACATTGAGTTTTGATAATTATCTTTTCCCGAAATAGATACACATATTTTAGCTCACCTTATCACACTGCATGGTTTCAAGTAGTTTCCCTACTAGTAACACGCATATCAAGCCCACCTTATCTCACCGCATGCACATCAATCCTAGTCTTATACCATTGTATGCATATCAATATTACAACATAATTACATCTCGCACAACAAGTGCCCATATGTCATAACTTGCCAAAAGAATCAACAATACCAATCTTTCCACAACAAATAGCCCATGGTTCAACCACAATGTGAATAAGAATCTCAACAATAACAAAATGAATGTAAATTGCTCAACAAGAAAGATATCTCAACAATTAACAACTTCACCTCAATGTGATAATGGCTTTTACAACTTCAACACCACTAACTCAATCAAGAAGATATTCCAAGAAATAACAATTTCAAGTAAAGTAATTCAATATCTAAAGATGTAACAAGACAATAAGGAAGGCAATAACATCAACTAAAGCACATAAGAGGTAGAATGAGTATTAACAATGTCAAATAAAGCATGTAAGGGTAGCTTAACACATGTAGGAGCAGATTAACAATGAGAAATATAACATATTTTGACAATTCAATTAAAGTCATGGAAAGAGTGTAAATAGCCTAAACCGGTCAATTACCATATATAGCCCGTGTACCCACTCGTCACTTTGCGTACACGGCTTTCACACAACACAATAGCACAAGCAACCCAGTTTCTAAGGGGTAGTTCCCCCCCACAAAGTTAGGCAAGACACTTACCTCAACTAGGCTAACTCAACCCTCGGAAATAGTTTTTCTCCTAAAATTCGCCTCCACATGCTCAAATCTAACCAAAAGTGACTTAATATCATCAAACAATGCAAGAAAAAATAATTACAATAGATAAAGTTTTGATCTTTACAAAATATCCAAAAAGTCAAGAAAAGTCAACCCGGGCCCACCCGATCAAAACCCGGATCCTAGGGTAGATTCTGAATACCCATAACCCCACGAGTGCATATATATGTTTTGTTTCAAAATCCAAGTCTAAATCGACTCTTTACACTCAAATTCTCAATTTTAAAACTTAGGCAAAATTTCTCAATTTTGTCACTTTGATTCACATAGATTTGATGTTAAGTCTATTATATAATCATGAAATATAGTTGAAAATTTATTAGAATCACTTACCCAATGTTTGTAGATAAAGACCCCCTCTCCAAATCGCCTCCTACCGAGCCTAGAGTTCTAAAATGTGAGAAATGAGACTAAATTCCAACTTTCCAGCCTTTATGTCCAGTTGCAGATGTGACATTTACGACACATGGTTTGCGAACCCTTGCAATTGCAAATAAGGGATCGCATTTGCAAACCTTGACAGCCTCAACAGAAGTCGCATTTTCGACAAAAGGCTTCGCAATTGCGACGCTAGCTACCATCGTAAAAGCGATCTAGTGGTCTCAAATGCGACCCAGGACCTTCCCGGAATGAAACCAATTAACCCCGTAAGTCATAAAACCAAAATTACACATGTGTGAAGCATCAAAAGGGGAAACGGCGCGCAAATACATAAAATGACTAGTCGGGTCATTACATTCTCCCCATCTTAAAACAAATGTTTGTCCTTGAACGTGCATAGAGACATACCTGAAGTGACGAAAAGGTGAGGATAAGAACTTCACATGTCATGCTCAGTCTCCCAAGTCGCCTCCTCCACCGGATGACCCCTCCATTGAACCTTCACAGAAGCAATGTTCTTTGATCTCAACTTCCGGACCAATCTATCTAAGATAGCCACTGGCTTCTCAATATAAGTCAAATCCTTGTCCAATGGGACTGAGTTGAAATCTAATACATGGGACGGATCACCATAATACTTCCGGAGCATAGAAACATGGAATACCGGGTGAACCGCCGATAGGATGGGTGACAATGCATGCTTGTAGTACACCTCCCCCACTATCTCAAGGATATCAAACAGACCGATATACCTAGGGCTTAGCTTGCCTTATTCCCGAATCTCATTACACCCTTCATGGGTGAAACCTGAAGCAAAATCCTCTCTCACACCATGAATGTAACATCACGAACTCTCTGATCTATAACTATTCTGCCTAGACTGAGATGTACGAAGCCGATCCTAGATCAACTTGACTTTCTTTAAGGCATCTCGAACCAAATTTGTGCCCTACAATCCAGCCTCACTCAGCTCAAACCGACCAACTAGAGAACGACTCTGTCTCTCGTATAGGGCCTCATAAGGAGCCATTGAGTACTCGATTGGTAGCTGTTGTTGTAGGAGAACTCTGCAAGTGGCAAGAACTGATCCCAAGAACTCCCGAAATCCATAACAAAAGTACGAAACATATCTCTAATATCTGAATGGTGCTCTCAGACTGCCCGTCCGTCTGGAGGTGAAATGCGGTACTCAACTCAACCCGTGTGCCTAACTCATGCTGCACTGCTCTCTAGAAACACGATGTGAATTGTGTGCCTCGATCGGAGATAATGGACACCGGCACACCTTGGAGACGAACAATATCACAGATATAGATCTGAGCTAGCTGCTCTAAAGAATAGGTAGTCACCACCGGAATAAATGAGATGACTTGGTCAACCTGTCCATAATAACCCATAAAGCGTCAAATTTCATCAAAGTTCGTGGGAGACCAACAATGAAATCCATGGTAACATGCTCCCATTTCCACTCGGGAATCTCAAGTCCCTGAAGCAAACCGCCCATCCTCTGATGCTCGTACTTCACCTGTTGACAATTCAGGCACCGAGCCACATACTCTACTATGTATTTCTTCTTTCTCCTCCACCAATAGTGCTGCCTCAAATCCTGATATATCTTAGCGACACCCGGATGAATAAAGTACCTCAATTTGTGGTCCTCCTCAAGGATCAACTCACGTAACCTATCTACATTGGGCACACATAACCGGACCTGCATCCGTAACACCCCGTTGTCTCCAATAGAGACCTCCTTGACATCTCTGTGCTTTTCTGTGTCCTTAAGGACAAGGAAACGGGGGTCTTCATACTGACACTCTCTGATGCGCTCTTTAAAGAAGATCGAGAAACCACGCAAGCAAGAACCCATATGGGCTCCGAAACATCCAATCTAACAAAATTATTGGCCAAGGCCTGAAAATGTATGGCTAGTGGCTTGTCTGCAGCCTGTAGATATGCTAAACTACCCATACTTTCCGCCTTCTTACTCAAGGCATCAGCTACCACGTTGGCCTTCCCGGGATGATACAGAATAGTGATCTCATACTCTTACCATCTTCGCTGCCGCAAGTTAATATCTTTCTATTTGAATAGATGCTGAAGACTCCGGTGGTCGGTATAGACCTCACATTGGACACCGTATAGATAATGCCTACAAATCTTCAATGCTTGAACACTGACTGCCAATTCAAAGTCGTGCACCAGATAATTCTCCTCACGAACCTTCAGTCATCGAGATGCGTAGGCAATCACCCTATCATCTTGTATCAACACTGTGCCGAGCCTAATAAGTGACTCATCATAATACGTAGTGTATGACCCCGAATCTGTAGGCAACACCAACACTGGGGCTGCAGTCAAAGCAGTCTCGAGCTTTTGAAAGCTCACCTCACACTCTTTAGACCATCTAAAATGATCACCCTCTGGGTCAATCTAGTCATAGGTACAACAATGGATGAGAAACCCTCTACGAAATAGTGATAATACCCAGCCAAACTCAGGAAACTCCGGATCTCAGTAGCTAAAGACAGTCCGGGCCAACTATGAACCACTTCGATCTTCTTCGGATTTACCTTGATCCCCTCACTCGACACCACATGACCCAAAAATACCACCGAATCAGCTGGAATTCGCACTTTGAGATTTTTGCATACAACTCCTTCTCTCTCAAGGTATGGAGTACGATCCTTAGATGTTGCTCATGATCCTCCCAGCTGTGGGAGTACACTAAAATGTCGTCAATAAACACAATGGCGAATGAATCAGGACATGGTTGGAATACACTGTTCATCAGGTGTATAAATGTTCTTGGAGCATTGGTCAACCCAAATGACATGACAAGAAACTCGTAGTGACCATACCGAGTCCTGAAAGCAGTCTTCAAAATATCCAAATCTCAAATCTTCAGCTGATGATGTCTTGGCCTCAAATCAATCTTCGAGAACACTCACGCACCATGTAGCTGGTCAAATAAGTCATTATTGCACGGTAATGGGTACCTGTTCTTCACTGCAACCATGTTCAACTATCGATAATCAATACACATGCGCATAGAACCATACTTCTTCTTTACCAAACAGAATCGGATCACCCTACGGCGAAACACTAGGCCGAATGAAACCCTTGTCAATCAACTCTTGCAACTTCTCCTTCAACTCCTTCAACTCTACTGGTGCCATATGGTAGGGTGGGATAGAAATGGGCTGAGTGCCCGGCAACAACTCAATACCAAAATCGATATCTCTATCGGGCGACATGCCCGGATGATCTGCTAGAAATACATCTTGTAAGTCTCTCACTACCGGAGCTGACTCAACGGTAGGATCATCAGTACTAACATCTCTCACAAAGGCTAGATATGCATCACATCCCTTCTCAAACATCCGCTAAGCCTTTAGAAAGGACACAACCTTGCTAGAAATATAATCCAATGTACCCCTCGACTCTAATCGCGGCTAACCTGGCATAGCCAGTGTCACAGTCTTGGAGTGACAATCCAGAATAGCATGATAGGGCGACAACTAATCCATGCCCAAGATCACATCAAAGTCTGCCAGATTGAGTAGCAATAGATAACTCTGGTCTCAAAACTACCAATAACAACTAAACACGACCGATACATACGGTCCACAATAATAGAATCCCTCACATGCGTGGACACACAAACATGAGAACTCAAAGAATCATGAGATATATCAAAATACAGAGAAAAGTAAGATGACACATGTGAATAAGTGGATCCTGGACCAATAAGACTGATGCATCCCTATGACAACTAGAACTATACCTGTGATGACTGTGTCTGATGCGACTGCCTCCATCCTGCCCGAAAAAGCATAGAATCTGGCATGGTCTCCCCTTTTAGGGCGACTTCTACCTGCTTGACCCCCCACCCCTGACAAGCTATGTAGGTGGAGTGGCAGCTGAAGCAACAACCACGGTCTATGAAGTCTGTGGACCAGGAGGAATCTGAGCAGCTTGAGTAGTTTGTGGAGGTGCACCCCTTCTAAGTCTGGGGCAATCCCTCACCATATGTATGGTGTTGCCACACTCAAAACAAGCTCTCGATGGGTTGAAGCTGACTCTGGCTTGGTCGGCTAGTCTAATCGCTGAACGCACCCCGTGCAAGAGTTGCACTAGATAGTGGCTAAGCAAAATGTGCAACCTGTGACCTTAGAATAGCCGGAGTAGCACTAAAAGTTGGAAGTTCTGAATGAACTAGACGGCCCACATACCTCTACCATGATAGGCTATAGCTTGGAGCGGGCACCACTATATCCTCCATAATCTCGAAGCCTCTTAGCCTCCTTTGCCTATCTCTCATGTCCCCACATACCCTCCAACCTCCGCGCGATCTCTACCACTTGATGGTATGGAGTATTTATCTCCAACTCTCAAGCCATGTTGAATCTAATACAATAATTTAGCCCCTCGATGAATCGACGGACCCCCTCTCTTACTATAGAAACCAAGGTAAGTGCATGTCTGGATAATTCACTGAATCTGATGGCATACTCTGATACTGTCAGAGTACCCAGGCACAGCTGCTCAAACTCTATGCGCCATGCATCCTAAAGGGTTTGGGGAATAAACTCTCTCAAGAACATCTTTGAAAACCGAGTCCATGTGAGTGAAGCTACATCGGTTGGGCTATCCTCCTCGTAAGACCGCCACCACTGGTACGTTGCTATTGACAGTTAGAATGTAGTAAAAGCAATTCTGCTCATCTCCACATAACCCATGGTGCAGAGAATACGTGACACTTCTCTAAAACACCCTGCACATCCTTTGTAGCTAGGACACTGTAAGTAGAAGGACGATACTTCTTGAACCTCTCAAGTCTATGCCGCCGCTCCTCAGATGCCACTGCCCTAACCTCGGGCTAAACCGGAACAACAGGCTGCTGGCATAACCTCCAGGACCTAATCAACATGTACCTGCTACTCTAGGGTTTGGGCTGCGAGAGTCCGAGCTCCTCCCCCATCCTGAGATGTGGCTAGTGTAAGTGGAATCCACCCCGCCTGAGCTAGAGTACCGAACATACTCAAAAACTGTGCTAGGGTCTCCTAAAGTGCAAGGGTGACAATAGGTGCCTCGGGTGCCTGTCCTCCAATCGGAGCTACTAGTGTTTCCTTAGTCGCTGCTCGGGCAGGTGCTCTAGCTACACCATGTTCCCCTACTCAGACTCTCCCCCTACCCCCGACCTCTCGCGGCTCTAGCGGGGGGGAATCAAACAATTCGCACGATAAAGAATCGAAGAATTGGAATTTTCCTAACACTTCCATAGCTTCTCAAAGATAAGTACAGTCATGTTCTTGTACCGTTCCGCAAGACTCTACTAAACCCGCTTTTGACTCGTAATGCTTATGAACCTAGAGCTCTGATACCAATTAGTCATGACCCCAATTTCCCATATTAGAATGTCGTGATGGCACCTAGTCTCTAAGACTAGGTAAGACTAACATGCGTTGAGAAACATCAGAAATAAAAATAAACTTCACATTAGACTATGTAAACTATCGTAATAGAACTCAACAATATAAAAGACAACAACTCCCAAAACCTGGTGGAACAGAGTCATAAGCTCTACAAGAATACACTAATAGTCTTGTAATACATTACTGTTTTGGAAAAAGGAAATAAATAGTAGAACGACTAAAAACAGATGGTGACTCCGAGGCATGCGGGCGTCGAGAAGGTATACCTTGAAGTCTCCAAAACCAGCTAGTCAATCAATCTCTAGCGTCCAGCACGGGTGGACGTACTTGGATCTGCACAAAAATATGTTGAAGCGTAGTATGAGTACACTACGACGGTACCCAGTAAGTATCAAGCGTAACCTCGGTAGAGTAGTGACGGGACAAGGTCAAGGCACCTACTACGACAAGATAAACAGAACAAAAATATAACAACTGGAAGTAATGGAAACAGAAAAATGAATGATAACAAAGCAGTTTAATAATGTAAACTAATGATAGAATTGTAAGTACAAAGACAACAAGAAGGAAGCAATTAATGTGAACCCTAAATAATCAGATACGAAAAACTGATAAGAAAAGGAAGAATAAAAGCAACAAGAACGGTCCAACCAATAACTCTTTTCCATATGAAGTGCACAATAAGAATCACAATCGAGGTACTGCCTCGTATTCACCTTTCACAATTTCAATGACAATCTTTCCTTATATTACCGCGTGAGCCTTACATTTTATTTTGAAAATTATTTTTCTCAAAATAGCTACATGCATTTTAGCCCTCCTTATCACACCGCATGGCTTTAGTAGTTCCCCTACTAGCAACACGGGTATCAAGCCCACCTTATCTCAAAGTATTTTCATCTCTTAATTTTATTTTCAGCCCTCTCTTCATCAATTATTTCACAAGTGTTTTCCTCATATCAAGAACGTTGCAATCATATATTTTTTCAAAGCAATTCTCTTCATTCTCTTTTTTTTCATCTTTTTTCATGTCACATTCTTTTCAAGAGGGCCTTCTTATCACCTTTCAGCTATCGTTGGTCACTATATTTCACTTAACCATCCCATTCTTCAAATTTATCAATTAATATCACGGTCTACGCAACAATGCTCAAGGAAGTAGGGTGCAAAAATTAGGGATTCAACAAAAGGATCAAGGAAAAAATTCGGCTTACAAACAAAAGGCTACAGGTTCAAAGGGCAACTAACGGTACAATATCTGAAAGCCTAAAATTCATAAGACATATCAAAGAAAGCCTATTATCATCTTCTAAATAGAGCAACACTTTTATTTCGCTTCAATAACATGCATGGCACGTTCTAGACTAAGATGCAAAATATGGAATATATGTAAGAAATCCTCACCCCACATGGCACAAATATCAATCAAGATGGATCAATTCTACTCTAAGACAGACATGGTCATAGTGAACGACAAAATAAGAATAAGCTATATACGGAGTCACAACCATGAGCTTAGGTGCCAGAATGTCTGATATTTTATTCATTACTCAAGCACTCAGAGGAAAGTACTACTCAAGCTCAGGCCTAAATATGCTACTATCAAACAAGTCACAAAGCTTTTTCTTCTCCCTCTTTTACTACTAAAAAAAAAAAAAACTGATCCTAAAAAATAAAAAAAATTAAAATTTATCCGGTTCAAGCTACATCCCCTAGAAAAGAACCGATGCAAAAAGAAAAACCAAGTGGGATTATTATTTAACTAAAACTAACTAGAAACAAAAATAAAATATATTTGAATTTTTTTTATTGGACCTTAATCCCTCAAGAAAGCTGTCCAGAAAATCTATCATCAGGAAATGTCCCAATTTTCTGATATTTTTTTCTTTTTTCTTTTTTTTTTCTTTTCCATTTTTTTGAAAAAAAAAAACTACTACGCTAAGAACGAGTACAACAACGATAGCACAGAAAATCACCCAGACAATCTCCTCACCCCACACTTAAAATTGTGCAATGTCCTCAATGCACACTGAAAGTAACAAGAGGGTAAAAGAGACTCCATGGTAGGCCAAAGTCCGAAGCATTAGCAGCTGTCACGACCCAATTTCGTTACAGGTCATGATGGCACCCAACACCGTAGTCAAGCAAGCCAACCTGAAAATATTAGTGAATTCTCATTTTACTTTACCGAAATAATTCCATCATTTTCTTAATTTGAATTTAAAACAAGTGATGATTAGCAACGTAAAATAGTAGTTATACAACCCCAAAAGAGTAGTCTACCGATGTGTGTGCCAAGACCTGGTGTCACAAGTATATGGGCATCTAGTAGAATATACAAAAGAATAAATCTATCCTACTGTCTAAAATAGAATAGACAGTAAAAACAAGAGAGACTCCATCAAGCTGTTGAACGGCATGGGAAGGGAGCGGCTTACCGTGGAATCTCGGCCTACAATCAAGGATGCGCACCAGTCGGGTAGCCAGATGTACCTACCTTTGATCCTGTACAATTAAGTACAAAAGCATAATATGAGTACATAAATAATATGTACCCAGTAAGTATCCAGTCTAACCTTTAAGAAGTAGTGACGAGGGGTCGACATGACACTTACTAGGGTCAAATAATATAAGAAAGTGTTATGCTAAGCATGGATGTAATAAATAAATATCAATTTATAGCAAGAAGTGATAGGTTTTGTCCTAGATAATATCGCAGATAACCGTTTACATTTCAGGGCATTTAACACAGTCAAATCACAGGAAGTACCGAGGAAGAAGCATGCGCAAATAGTGCCGAGGTCGTTCGGCCCGATCCAACATAAAAATAAAGTGTGCACTGCCGGAGGGTCGAACGACGCAAACCATAGATGTGTCTATTACCCCGCTCGCGAATCATACATGCGACGCGGTCAAATATAATTTAGCACAACAAACAGTCAGGCAGGAATATATTAGGGAAGCAGTTACTCAAAGAAATGTTAAATTCTCTTTTAAAGGTCAAGAAAATGATGTTCCCCTTTATAGATTCATTTACCATATTCAACGTGATTTAAGCAATCTAATTTGGCAATAAAGTTACATGAATAGCACATAAAGCATACATTTGGGTTCTACCCGGGCTTAAGCATAATAGTGGCTACGCACGGACTCTCGTCACCTTGTGCGTACGTAGCCCCCGCATTTAGTGGCAAATTATTCAATTATTTTACCTATGGGGACAATTCCCTCTTACAAGGTTAGAAAGGAGACTCACCTTGCTCCAAAGCTTACTTCCAATATCAAGAACGTGCTCAAACCCTCAATTTGGAGCCGAACAATCCCAAAACTAGTTAAACGAGATCAATACAAGCTCAAGAGTTCATATCCCAACCATTAGAGTAATTCCCCAACCCTAAGTGCAAGTTTCCTAAAATCCATCCCCGGGCCCACGTGCCTGGATTCCGGAAATATTTGAGGGAAGTTGTTACCCGTAACCTAAGGATCAATAATATATAATTTCTACTTCATTCCATAACAAATTTCGTGGTTAAATCTTGTTTTTATCAAAACCCTAAGTTTTACTCAAATCCCATGATTTTTACTAATTTTGTGTGTTAATCTACCCAAAACCCAAGTATTAAACTCACATTGAGTAGAAATAACTTACCTCACAATGCTAGGTTGAAATCCCCTCTTTGAAAGCTCCCAAATCGCCCAAGTGTAGAAGTGAAATGAAATAAATGGCCTAAGTCCCGTTTTTAAAAGCTGGACACAGCCCTCTGATGTCGCATTTGCGACACCAGGTTTGCAAATGCGAGGGTCGCAAATGCGACAAAAGCCTCGCAAATGCAAAGCCTGGGCTTATGCTGCTGTCATCGCAATTGCGACAAATGCGACCCATGAGTCGCAATTGCGACTATTGCGACTTCTGATGGGATCGCAAATGCGACTTCTGATGGGATCGCAAATGCGAACTCTGCCTGGGTCAGGCTCCTTCGTAATTGCGAAGCCCTCCTCGCAAATGCGAGGTTCGCATTTGCGAACAAATCTCTCGCAATTGCGAGATCTGCTGGAGCAACCAAAAACACCAGAAATCAGGTGTGTTTTCTACTCCTCCCCCGCGTCCGAAACTCACCCGAGCCCTTGGGGCTCCACACCAAATACTCCCACTGGTCTAACAACATCATACCAACTTGCTCGTGCGATCAAATCGCCAGGATAACATCTAAAACTATGGATTTAGCACCAAAATGCATGAAATCCTTAAGAACATCTGAAATTCCTATTTTTCAACCGGATGTTCGAATCACGTCAAATCAGTCCTGTTTCTCACCAAATTTCACAGACATGACTTAAATGTTATGTTGGACCTGTACCAAGCTTCGGAATCAACATACGGGCCCGATACCAACACGATTAAACGTTATTCCATTTCTTTAAATCCTTAGATTTTCAGTTTAACAATTTTTAACAAAAATTCATTACTCGGGCTAGGGACCCGGAATTCGATTCCGGACATGCGCCCAAGTCCCATATTTTACTACGGACCCTCCGTGACCGTCAAAACGCAAGTCCGGGTCCGTTTACTAAAAATGTTGATCAAAGTCAAACTTGGCCTTTTAAGCCAACCTTAAGGAACTAAGTGTTCCGATTTCAATCCAAACTCTCCAAATCCCGAACCAACCACCCCGCAAGTCGTAAATCACTTAAAGCAAGTACGAGAGGTCTTATTTAGGGGAACGGGGTTCTAGAAAGCAAAACGACCAGTCGGGTCGTTACATTCTCCATCTCTTGAACAAACGTTCATCCTCGAACGGACATAGAAAAGTACTTGAGCTAGGGAAAAGATGGGGATATCTGCTCCGCATGTCCTCCTCGGACACGTGAAATACTGGATGAACTCCTGACAGGCTGGGAGGTAAAGCGAGCTCATAAGCAACCTCCCCAACTCGCCTCAACATCTCAAATGGGCTATAAACATGGGGCTCAACTTGCTCTTGCTCCCGAATCTCATAATCCCCTTCATCGGTGAGACTTTCAAGAGAACCTTCTCACCGACCATGAATGATACATCACGCGCCTTCTGATCCGCGTAACTCTTTTGTCTGGACTGTGCTATGCGAGGCCTTTCCTGAATCAACTTTACCTTTTCCAAGGAATCTCTCACCAAGTCTGTACCGTATAACTTAGGCTCACCAGCCTCAAACCACCCGATAGGAGAACGACATCGCCGACCATACAAAGCCTCAAATGGAGCCATCTCGATGCTAGACTGATAGCTATTATTGTAAGCAAACTCAGCTAAGGGCAAGAACTGATCCCACTGCCCTCTAAAGTCAATCACACATGCTCTAAGCATGTCCTCCAAAATCTGAACTGTCCGCTTCGACTGTCCGTCGGTTTGAGGATGGAATGTTGTGCTGAGCTCCACACAGGTCCCCAACTCACTCTGAACGGCTCTCCAGAAATGGGAAGTGAATTGAGGGCCTCTATCTGATATGATAGAAATAGGCACACCGTGCAACCGGACTATCTCCCGAATGTAAATCTAAGACAACCTCTTTGAAGTATAAGTAGTTACAACCGGAATAAAGCGTGCCGACTTGGTCAACCTGTCAATAATGACCCACACTGAATCAAACTTCCACAAGGTTTGGGGCAACCCAACTACGAAGTCCATGGTAATGCGCTCCCACTTCCACTCAGTTATAGGCATCTGCTGAAGTAGGCCACCTGGCCTCTAGTGTTCATACTTAACCTGCTGGCAATTCAAACACCTAGCCACATACTCCACTATGTCTTTCTTCATCCGCCGCCACCAGTAATGCTGCCTCAAGTCACGATACATCTTCGTAGCACCCGGATGAATGGAATACCATGAACTGCGTGCCTCCTCTAGAATCCTCTCCCTCAAGCCATCAACATTAGGAACACATAGGTGGACCTGGAGTCGCAGAACACCATCCTCTCCCATAGAAACCTCCTTTGCACTACCCTGTAGCATCGTCTCTCTAAGAACTGCCAAATGTGGATCATCGAACTGCCGGGCCTTGATCTGCCCCAATAATGAAGACTGAGCAACGACACACGCGAGGACTCGACTGGGCTCATAAATATCCAACCTCACAAGTCCGTTAGCCTAGGACTGAATGTCCAAAGCTAGTGGCCTCTCCTCCGCTGGAATGAATGCCAAGCTACCCATACTCTCTGCTTTCCTGCTTAAGGCAACTGTGACCACATTTGCCTTGCCTGGGTGATAAAGAATGGTGATGTCATAATCCTTCAGTAACTCAAGCCATCTACGTTGCCTCAAATTGAGATCCCTCTGCTTGAACAAATGCTGTAAGCTGCGATGATCAGTATAAACCTCACATGACACCCCATACAGATAATGCCTCCATATCTTAAGAGCATGAACAATCGCGGCTAACTCTAAATCGTGCACAGGATAATTCTTCTCATGAATCTTCAGCTGACGTGAAGCACATGCAATAACTCGCCCCACCTACATCAATACACAACCCAAGCCAATGCGTGAAGCGTCACAATACACAGTATACATCCCCGAACCGGAAGGTAACACTAGGAATGGTGTTGTAGTCAAAGCTGTCTTGAGCTTATGAAAGCTCGCCTCACAATCATCGGACCAACGTAAAGGAGCACCCTTCTGGGTCAATTTAGTCAGAGGTGATGCAATAGATGAAAAGCCCTGCACGAATCGACGGTAATAATCTGCTAATCCCAGGAAACTCCTGATCTCCGTCACTGAAGTAGGACGTGGCCAACTCTGAACTGCCTCAATCTTCTTCGGATCCACCTTAATACCCTCTCCTGACACAATATGCGCCAAGAAGGCCACAAACTCTAGCCAAAACTCACACTTGGAGAACTTAGCATATAGCTTCTGCTCTCGCAAGGTCTGAAGCACTACTCTCAAATGCTGCTCGTGCTCCCCCAGGCTACGTGAGTATATCAAGATGTCGTCAATGAAGACGATAATGAAGGAATCAATATAAGGTCAGAACACCCTATTCATCAAGTCCATAAACGTTGTTGGGGCATTATTCAAGCCAACGGACATCACTAGAAACTCATAATGACCATATCTAGTACGGATAGCAGTCTTCGGAACGTCTGAGTCTCGAATCTTCAACTGATGGTACCCTGATCTCAAGTCGATCTTAGAAAACACCCTAGCACCCTACAACTGGTCGACCAAATCATCAATGCACGAAAATGGGTACTTGTTCTTGATGGTAGCGTTGTTCAACTGGCGGTAATCAATGCACATCCACATGGTCCCGTCCTTCTTCTTTACAAACAACACTGGTGCACCCCAAGGTGACGCAGTTAGTCTAACAAACCCCTTTGCTAACAACTCGTCAAGCTGCTCATTCAACTCCTTCAACTCTTTTGGAGCCATACGGTATGGTGGAATAGATATAGGCTGGGTACCTGGAGCCAAATCAATACAGAAATCAATATCACGATCCGGCGGCATGCCAGGAAGGTCAGAAGGAAACAAATCGGCGAACTCTCGGACTACTGGAACTGAATCAATCATCGGAGACTTTGCGGTGATGTCCCGAACATAAGCTAGATAAGCCAAACACCCCTTCTCGACCATATATCGAGCCCTCAGAAAAGAGATAACCCGACTAGATGTATCAACTGAGGAACCCTACCACTCCAACCTTGGCGACCCTGGCATTGCTAATGTAACAGTCTTGGCATGGTAATCTAGAACGGCGTGATATGGAGATAACCAATCCATGCCCAGGATGAACACAAAGTCGGTCATGTCAAGCAACATGAGATCTGCTCTAGTCTCGAAACCGCAAAATGCGACCACACAGGACCGGTAGATCCGATCCACAACCACAGAATCGCCCACAGAAGTGGACACATGTACAGGAGGGTCCAAAGGCTCACGAGGAATATCCAGGAAATGAGCAAACAAAGATGACACATATGAATAGGTAGACCCTGGATCAAATAACACTGAAGCATCCGTACCGTAGACGAAAATAATTCCTGTGATAACGGAATCTGAGGCCAATGCATCTGGTCTGGCAGGAAGGGCATAGAATCTGGCTGGAGCATCGGCTGGCTGGCCTCCACCTCACTGAGTAGTAGCTGGTTGACCTCTCCCTGTCTGGCTTCCACCTCTAGGACGGCCCTTACCCGTCTGTCCCCCACCTCTGGGAGGCTGGGAAACCGGTGCTGCAATCATGGGCTGCTTACCCTGCTGTACTGCCTTGCCCCGAAGTCTGGGGCAAGTCCTCTTTATGTGACCTCGATCTCCACACTTGTAATAACCTCTCGGCACCATAGATTGTTGTCCGGAAGCTTGGACCTGATGGCCTGAATACCCATCGAAGGAACTCTGAATAGATGGCGGACGGTATGAACTCTCTGGCATAACACTGAAATAAGGACCAGATGAACCCTGGGGACCTGAATACCCACTGGAGGATCCCTGAATAGCTGTCGGACGGTAGGAACTCTCCGTGATGGGGCTAAAATAGGGGCGCGCTGGAGTACCTCGAGGAGGTGGTGGTGCTAAATATGGGGGCCTGCTAGGCCGACCCCTCTCAAACTGACCTCTGCCCCTAGCCGGGGCACCTCTGAACTCTCTGGAGAATCGGGCCCTCTTGTCCTGCTGCGCCTTCTCTCTACCTCTCATACGGTAGCCCTCAATCCTCCTAGCAATTTCCACTACTAGCTGATAAGGAGTCCCCATCTCCACCTCTCGGGCCATGTTGACCCTAATGCCAGAATGCAACCCTGCAACGTACCTCCGCACCATCTCTGCGTCAGTAGGAAGTATCATCAATGCATGGCGAGATAACTTAAAAAACCTTATCTCATAGTTGATCACGGACATCTGACCCTGCTCAAGCTGCTCAAACTGATACTGCAGCTCTTCCCTCTCAGAGGGTGGGATATACCTCTCCAGGAACAACTACGTGAACTGACCCCAAATGATGGGAGAAGATCCTGCTGGCCTGCCAAGAACATAAGACTGCCACCATCTGCGGGCCCTGCCCTCTAGCTGGAAAGTAGTGAAGTCAACCCGATGAGACTCCAATATCCTCATGTTATGCAGTTTGTCCCTACACCTATCAATGAAATCCTGGGCATTCTCATGACGCTCACCCCCAAAGATAGGAGGGTGTAGCCTAGTCCATCTTTCCAATAACTTCTGCGGGTCCCCATCCGCAGCTGATCTGGGCTCAGGTACCGCTGCAACAACTGGCTGAGCCCCATCTGCGGGTACTGCACCCGGAGTCTGATACACTGCAGCTGCATGACCAGGAGCCTGAGCAGTAGGGGTCTGTGCTCCCCCTCCCGCCTGTGATGTAGCTGGATCCGCTGGAAATAAACCAGCCTAAGTCATGGTGTCCATGAACCGCAACATACGGCCTATGACCTCCTAGAAACCCAGTGCTGTCATGAAGTCCGCTGGGGTAGGCTCAGCTGCGGGCACCTCGCCCTGCTCCTCAATGATTGGATCTCCCGCAGGATCCGCCGGTGGTGCTACTGGAACAGCTCTGGGACGCCCTCATCCCCTAACTCGGGCTAGTGTCCTCCCCCAGCCTCTACCTCAGCCTCTAGCAACGGGGGGAGCAGCTCCTCCCGGGTCTGGAACATCTGCCATGCGCATCCTCACCATCTGTGAGAGAATAGAAGAGGGAAATTTAGTATGCCGACCACTGCATGATGGGAAATGAATAAAGATTAGTTTCCTAACACCCTATAGCCTCCCGAAGATAAATACAGACGTCTCCGTATCGATCCGCAAGACTCTATTAGGTTTGCCCATGACTTGTGAGACCTACGTGAACCTAGTGCTCTGATACCATGTTGTCACGACCCAATTTCATTACAGGTCATGATGGCGCCCAACACCATAGTCAGGCAAGCCAACCCTAAAATAATAGTGAGTTCTCGTTTTACTTTACCAAAATAATTCCATCATTTTCTTAATTTGAATTTAAAATAAGTGATGATTAGCAACGTAAAATAGTAGTTATACAACCCCAAAAGAATAGTCTACCAATGTGTGTGCCAAGACCTGGTGTCACAAGTATATGGGCATTTAGTAGAATATACAAAAGAATAAATCTATCCTACTGTCTGAAATAGAATAGACAGTCAAAAACAAGAGAGACTCCATCAAGCTGCTGAACGGCATGGGAAGGGAGCAGCTCACCGTGGAATCTCGGCCAATAATTAAGGATGCGCACCAGTCGGGTAGCCAGATGTACCTGCCTCAGATCCTGTACAATTAAGCACAGAAGCATAGTATGAGTACATAAACAATATGTACCCAGTAAGTATCCAGTCTAACCTCGAAGAAGTAGTGACGAGGGGTCGACTTGACACTTACTAGGGTCAAATAATATAAGAAAGTGTTATGCTAAGCATGGATGTCATAAATAAATATTAATTTATAGCAAGAAGTGATAGGTTCTATCCTAGGTAATATCACAGATAACCGTTTACATTTCAGGGCATTTAACACAGTTCAAATCACAGGAAGTACTGAGCAAGAAGCATGCGCAAATAGTGCCGAGGTCGTACGGCCCGATCCAACATAAAAATAAAGTGTGCACTGCCGGAGGGTCGAAAGGCACGAACCATAGATGCATCTATTACCCCGCTCGCGAATCATACATGCGACGCGGTCAAATATAATTTAACACAACAAGCAGTCAGGCAGGAATATATCAGGGAAGCAGTTACTCAAAGAAATGTTAACTTCTCTTTTAAAGGCCAAGAAAATGATGTTCCCCTTTACAGATTCATTTACCACATTCAACGTGATTTAAGCAATCTAAATTGACAATAAAGTTACATGAATAGCACATAAAGCATACTTTTGGATCCTAGACTACCCGGACTTAAGCATAATAGTGGCTACGCACGGACTCTCATCACCTTGTGCGTACGTAGCCCCTGCATTTAGTGGTCAATTATTAAATTATTTCACCTATGGGGACAATTCCCTCTTACAAGGTTAGAAAGGAGACTCACCTCGCTCCAAAGCTTACTTCCAATATCAAGAACGTGCTCAAACCCTCAATTTGGAGCCGAACAATCCCAAAACTAGTTAAACGAGGTAGGAACTAGTCAATACAAGCTCAAGAGTTCATATCCCAACCATTAGAGTAATTCCCCAACCCTAAGTGCAAGTTTCCTAAAATCCATCCCCGGGCCCATGTGCCCGGATTCCAGAAATTTTTGAGGGAAGTTGTTACCCATAACCTAAGGATCAATAATATATAATTTCTACTTCATTCCATAACAAATTTCGTGGTTAAATCTTATTTTTATCAAAACCCTAGGTTTTACTCAAATCCCATGATTTTTACTAATTTTGTGTGTTAATCTACCCAAAACCCAAGTATTAAACTCACATTGAGTAGAAATAACTTACCTCACAATGCTAGGTTGAAATCCCCTCTTTGAAAGCTCCCAAATCGCCTAAGTGTAGAAGTGAAATGAAATAAATGGCCTAAGTCCCCTTTTTAAAAGCTGGACATAGCCTTCTGATGTCGCATTTGCGACACCAGTTTCCCTATTGCGAGGGTCGCAAATGCGGCAAAAGCCTCGCAAATGCGAAGCCTGGGCTTATGCTGCTGCAGTCCTAAATGCGACCCATGAATCGCAATTGCTACTTCTGATGGGATCGCAAATGCGGCAGAGTTATCGCAAATGCGTACTCTGCCTGGGTCGGGCTCCTTAGCAATTGCGAAGCCCTCCTCGCAAATGCGAGGTTTGCATTTGCGAACAAATCTCTCGCAATTGCGAGATCTGTTGCAGCAACACCAGAAATCTTGTGTGTTTTCTACTCCTCCCCCGCGTCCGAAACTCACCCGAGCCCTCGAGGCTCCACACCAAATACTCCCACAGGTCAAACAACATCATACCAACTTGCTCGTGCGATCAAATCGCCAAGATAACATCTAAAACTATGGATTTAGCACCACAATGCATGAAATCCTTAAGAACATTTGAAATTCCTATTTTCAACCGGTCGTCTGAATCACGTCAAATCAGTCCCGTTTCTCACCAAATTTCACAGACATGACATAAATGTTATGTTGGACCTCTACCGGGCTCCGGAACCAACATACGGGCCCGATACCAACACGATCAAACATTATTCCATTTCTTTAAATCCTTAGATTTTCAGTTTAACAATTTTTACAAAAATTCATTACTCGGGCTAGAGACCTCAGAATTTAATTTCGGGCATACGCCCAAGTCCCATATTTTACTGCGGACCCTCCGAGACCGTCAAAATGCAAGTCCGGATCCATTTACTAAAAATGTTGACCAAAGTCAAACTTGGCCTTTTAAGCCAACCTTAAGGAACTAAGTGTTCCGATTTCAATCCAAACTCTTCCAAATCCCGAACCAACCATCCCCGTAAGTCGTAAATCAATTAAAGCAAGTACGGGATGTCTTATTTAGGGGAATGAGGTTCTAGAAAGAAAAACGACCAGTCGGGTCGTTAAAGCAGCTCACGGGATACTCAGACTTCTCCCAGGTATGATCCCTTGTGTGGGTACCTCACACTTAGTTTCAAACACCTGCTCACTTTTGCACTCGCCTATTGGCTTTGACTCCATTCTCCTACTCCTACAAAACACAAAAGTAATACTACAAAAAAAATTAACACAAAATAAGAAGCAAAAGTAAAAAAGAAAATAAAATTGGGTTGCCTCGCAACAAGCACTTGATTTAACGTCGCGGCACGACGCCATCACTTTCACCACTTTTCCTTCCACTTTGAGGATGTAAATTGCGCCTCCAATTTTGCATCAATTTTTCTGTCACATTCCTGAGGCTGTGGTGTAAAAATAAATGAACCAAGCAATTGGCATCGCATCTTGCACTTCTTGGCCTTTAAGTGAGGGATGTTGTTTTGTCTCCTTGGCATCACAAATTTCAGAATATAAGCACTTTGTTCCTCGCCCATTGACTCCTTCATATGCTCGAATGGATCAATTCTCATGTCACCAACCAAACATAATGATGAATAATGGTTAGAATGAGGTCCAATGCAGTCCAACTCTAGAATCACTTCACTTTTGACATCCTCACTTTTGCACACTTCGTCAACCTTGGCATCATTAATAATTTGGTCGAATAGTTGAGATTCCTCTTTTTGCTCTATAAGTTGTCCATCTACAATAATTGGTTGTAGGGCATCAGACGCCCCAACCTTTTTATTCAATCGAGCCTGCAGGTCATTGGTATCTGAGCCAAATTGGTCTATCTCTTGCCTGAGCTCAGTACTTCCTTCTATCAGTTGTTCTGTCATATTTGAAAGGCCATGAAGAGACTCATGAAATTTTATTAGCTGAGCTTGTTCTTCTAGCAAAGATTGGCTCACTATATCTGCTTCTTCAAAGTTATCTTCTGGTAAGAACTCGCTCTCTTTAGCCAATTTTTCTGCCCCGGCCTTCATTCTCATGATTGCTGCACTAATTCTTTGTATAGCCTTTTGATTTTCATCTTGGTGCACGGCTACTTGCCTCATTATGTCCATAATACAAGCATCACGTTCCATATCCTCCACCTCATTGCTCCTATCAAACGCATAAACATTATTAGAAACATCATAATAAGAGCTCTAGGAAGGATAATAAGAATTAGGACAACCATCCCAATGCCACCTTGACAACCACACGCATTACAAAAATTCCACTCATAAGATTGAGATTCACAATTTTGCAACAAGTGTGGTCCTCCAAGATATGGACATGGATCACCAAAATAAGAATAACCAATATTCGACCAATTCTCATTCCAAGATGCCATGTCAACAAAGAGAATAAAATATTAAATTAAGATAAAAATAAAATAAAACATGAATAGACAAAAAGTAAAAATCTAATCTAGTAGAATAGTTAATTTCTAAGTCCCCGGCAACGGCGCCAAAAACTTGTTGCTCCCAAACGCACACGCAAGTATACGTGGTCGTACAAGTAATATAGGATTGTAAGTCCAGATATCGTATCCACAGGAACTTGTGATCAACTATCAACTAAATTAAACCTAACAATTAATCTTTTCAAGCGAATCATAACGTATGAATATTTAACTAAAATTAATCTAGAGTAACAAATTAAGAGATTCAAGAAAACAAGTTGGCGAAATATAGAGACGAATTCAATGTGAGTGAATATTCTAGAGCTATGGGTTAGCTAACAATCCCGTTGAGTTTTCCACTTAAATCATCTAATTAGTTTATCTGGTTTATTGGTTGACAAGCTTAATATTGCTCGTAGCGTACTCCCAAAGTACAACTCGCCTATTCAGGCTAATTTAACGCCTATATTCCTATGAAATTAGAATTAACAATAATGCATTAATAATTCCTGTATAGTAACCAAGCAAGGCGATTAGGTATATTCCTATCCTAACCGCAAATCCGCCTCCCCTCAGAGTTAAGATCTTGCTCTACTCAATCATATATGCAATCTAGAATTCAGTCTCCCGAGTACAATCCTAGATTCGTAGATAGTATTCAATTGATGATCAAGCAATCAAATAATTAAGCGCAAGATTGAATAAATAAACAAATATGATAAAATAATAAGAACAATTTAAGCTTCAAAGCACAACGTTCATGTAGCACCCAAAATTCTAGAACTAATAAACTATGAAACTAAAAGAAAAGAAGAGAAGAAAAACTAGTTAGAAGCCTCCTCCAAGCGTGGTTTGTGTTCCTCCATGTCAATTCTCCTTCAAAGTATGTTAGATCTCCTCCAAAATAGGTTTAGGATTCTTTATATACGAATTGGGATCGTGTAGGATCGAAATAACCTTGTCCCAGACGAAATAGGAAAAATCACGTCACACAGGGTCCTGGCAAGCGCCACGCGCTGAGGAGTAACGTTTCACGATCAAACTATGAATTCCTTGCTTCTTTTTGTTTGAATGATATCTCTTTTCTTTTGTCTTTCATTTGGGGGGACAAATACCAAAGAGTGTCCCCCCTTTGTCTCATCCAGTTTTGTTCTTTTAATTCTTTATTTTTCTTCAATGTTTTCTTCAATTTTTCTCCAAATCTCTTCATCTTCACACCGCTTTATTCCTATACAGTTAAAATATAATATTAAGCATAAACTACTATAATTAATACTCAAAAGACGATTAAAATTACTAGAATGTGAGGCAAAAATGAGTATATATATATATATATATATATATATGCTTTTGGCCGAATATCAATGATTAGAAGGATTCCCATGGTGTAACTCTCTTAGAAATTTGTCAACCACCTAACATGCAAAATAGACTACAAGGCTCCATAATGAAAATCCCTTCCTCCCTCAACAAATTTCAACAAGAAACTACACAAAATGGTTCATTAATCCCATATTCTACAACCTAATGTCACATGCATGGCCTATTTCCAACCACACAATATATTTGAACTCATAACCTCTTGCATGAAAGCTTAGGAGTAGGGCTTACCCGGATAGATGGTAACCTAGTGATTGGCTTCCTTGATTCTTGAAGATTGGTGGCAAGATTGGATGATTGGAATGTTAGGTTCTCTCCTTCTCTCTCTAAAATGCTCTTACCACTCTCTAAACTCACTAGAATATCGTCCCAAATTAAGCCCCAAAGGCTATTTATCAAAATGGGGTCGGGTTATAAAAATAGAAAAATAGACTCTCCGAACTCGGGTTTGCGATCGCAAAAGTAATCGCACAATAGATGTGTAGTCCGCAAAATGGTCGCACAATTAATGCTCAAAACTGGGATGTTTTCGGGTTAGGTTTGCGGCAGGTCTGCGGCCCGTACACCTGTTCTGTGGTCGCAAAATGCACCACAGACCTATGCTGCGGTCGCAAAATGCACTACAAATGGCCTTCAAACATGCTCGGTTCTGTTTTATTCTGTGGAACTTATGCGGCCCACATATCACTTCTGCGGTCGCAAAATAGGCCGCAGAATTGCCTTCTGCTGCCAAAAAACAGGAAAGACAACATATTTTTACGGGAGAAATTCAAAAATAGCCATATTTACCACTGGTCGTTGAGAAATAGCCAAGTTTCAAAAGTCATCGAAATTTAGCCACTTTAAATCTGAGCGAAAACACTGTTCAAAATCCGGAAAAATACGCCTGCAAATTTTACGGGAGTTCCACCATAAGTATGCTTGAACTCCCGTAAATTCCTCAACACTTCAGTGCATTGTTTAATTCACTTAGCGAAATTTTTTGGGGCCTTACACTTTATATCTCTGATATAACAATATCCACCCTTATCGCTCCATACCCCAATATAATAACAATATCCATCGTTGTCACTCCATACCCTGGCACAATAACAATATCCAACTTTAGCACTCCGTAATAACAACACCCACCCGTATTTCTCCGTAATAACAATATCCACCTTTATTGCTCCGTACCCTGGCACAATTACAATATCCACCCTTGTCGCTCCGTACCTTCACACGAAAATAATATCTAGCCATATTGCTCTGTGCCCGAACACAATGACAATATCCATCACAATACAGGGTGCCAACACCCAGCCATTCCACCCAATATGTCCACATGTGCCATATTTACAACAATGCAATAAGACATCATTATCAAAGACATTCGCTCATAATTTATAAACATAGTGCAAGGACATAGAAATTAATGAATGCGAATAAGGGTTCAACATATAAAGCATGACTATGGCTAAATCAATTTAGCAATAATTCCACAAATGCCCAACTTGGCCACTTCAGGAAAGGATAATCCTAAGACATGATCTCTAGCATGAAAATGATCAACCCATGTAGTCATACAAATGATAGCACATATATCACAGAGAGAGCACGTTCAATTCAAGGCATAACACAAGAGCGACAAGTACAGGGGGGTGTTCATAACATACATGTGATTACGTCCGTGGAAAGTTTAGCATCAATCTCAAGATTAGTTCATCATGTTCAAACTAAGGCACCAATAGGCTTAATATTAGCTTTAGCTTTGTTTATTGTACTCATTTAGCCAATTAATTGAATAATACATACAATCAAGTAGAACACACAACCAAACAAGGTATGGAGTAATCTAGAATCTACCTCGAGCATGAATACCCATGGACATGTATATGCGCTCGTCAACCTCATATAAACATCACCTCCACATGTAGAAAATAATATTAATATTAGGAAAAGAATCTCTCAACCAAAGTTAGGTAAGACAATTAGCTCATCTGGTTAGCCTTCAACCACAAATCACATAGAAAACTCGCTCTAGCCCTCCAATTGCGCAAATCCAAGTTAATCCTCAACCAAAGAAGTTAAACGAAGGCGTAGGAAGCGATATCAATCCATAAAGCTTCAATCGTTGAAGAATTCTCAAAAAAGTCAACTCGGGCCCGCGCGCCCAAAATTCGAAACCAATACCAAAATCCTATGATCCATTACTTGCCGAGCCTAAATATATGATTAGATTCCAAAACCATGCCCAAATGTCACACCCCAACAGGGGGAGGCATGGCAGGCACTCGGTATCGTACTGGCCCTAGCGAACCACTCCGTAACTCATGATTGTTCGGTGTAAACTAGAACATACATAGGTCGACTTGGATGAGCTCATTCTTTCTGTAACTGTCATGGGCCAACATGGCCGTAACTCGTAATGTATAACTGCAAGTAGGCAAATGATGTATCAGTGAACCATCATACTCAAAACATGAATACACACGGGCCGTCAAGGTCTTTGACATACTGTACATAATGATCATATGTCTACAAAGCCTCAAAGAGTATTCGACATTGAAACATGGTTGGGACAGGGCCCAGCCTACCCATAAGTTTGTAGCAAAACTCTAACATGATGAATTATAGACTTGGATTCACTCCGAATGAAGTGAAGTCTTACCAATCCTTCGTTGATTGCTAACATCGTCTACTATAAGGGCTCGTCAAACTGATTACCTACACCTTCAGGCATGAATGCAACATCCATAACAAATTAAAGGACGTCTGTACAAGTAGTGTACAGAGTATGTAAGGTAGAGTTGGAATATAACAATAAGCCAACATCAGTGAGAGAGATATAAGAATCAACCTAAACCTCTGAAGTGAGATTGAGGGCCATTATAGGCATATTAGTTATACTTATATATTTAATACCTCTTTGGGACTATTATCCATATTATAACATGACTGACCAATTGATCTGTGGTAACTCCCCGACCGGCCGTAGCTCACTGGTAAATGTGTGTCTTCCCAACCGGTGGTAAATAACAATACAAGACTGCCCAACCAATGGTAACTGCCTGATCGGTCGTAACTCGGTGGTAAATTCGTAACTGCCCAACCAACCGTAGCTCGATGGTAAATGCATGAAGATCCTTTTAGGATCATTAGTACATATTTATCGTACGCCTCAATAGTAACATAGGAACATACCTAGACATGTTTTAGATTACATTTCACATGAATAATGTAGACATACTTAACTACTAAGAGTAGGACCAGTTGTGGAATAATATTACATTGACGTTTCATTACCTGGATCATGACAAAAGAATGAAGGATTAGCCTTAACTTACCTTTGTTGATAACGACTAAATATACACTACCCGTAGTACTTCAACCTACATCAAGGTATTAGAACTATGGTTAATACCATGGAAAAACTCAAAACACATTTCTAAGCTAGTAGTTCTCTCACAGAGAATTGGGCTGCACTTCCTCTATATTTCCTCACTTCTCAGAATACAAAACAACACAAAATAATAACATCAACAATATCAATAACTAATCCTATCCATTCAACCCCTAAACAACGTATGAACAATTCCAACAATTCAAACAATAGTACAATGAGCGGCAAACTCCGTTTGTGATTAAACCACTATAGTTTTAAACTCCTTCTTCCTTCCAGAATTTATCAACAACATTAGCCGCCACATTTTCAATCATCCCTACAAATTTTCAGCAACAATACAACTTTAAAACGACCCCGTAACAGTCCCACAAGTTCAACAATTGAAAACTGATTTTTCAGATTACTAAAATACGTTTTCGACTTGTCTTTTCTTTCAAATTGAGAAGCACAACCAACAATACATAATTAAGACTCTTCTAATATAAAGCAGTGATGAATTCAACTTAAAAAATAAGTTCACAACCAGCCAATAGTGACGCAACAACAAACAACATACTACTCTTTCGAAACTCGCAATTTCTAGTCTTTAATATCGAGCCACAACTTGTAGAAGCTTAGATAAGGGAAAGAGAAGCATAAACTAACCTTGGACTGGGTAGAACCCAGAAAACCTAGTCCTCCTTCATCCAAAATCAGTCCCCCAATGCACCAACAAGAAGGAGAAAGGGAAACTAGTAAGAAGTCTGTGTCTTTTGGCACTAGAATCACTTCATATCATCTGAATTCACCTATGGATTGTGTGGGATTTTTGGGGGAGGAGTTGCAGCGGTTTTTGCCCTAGGTTCTTATCAGGAGATTATATTTATAATGTGAGAGAATCAGCCCATATAAAGGGCTCCTTGGCCGCCCTCAATCTGCCCCTTTACAGGTATTTATTTGGTCCCTTCATTTAAGCAAGTAGGTGATCCATCAACTTGTTACCTATCAGTCTGCACAGTCTTGCGAAAACGGGAATATCTCTCTACTCCGAAGTTGTACTGAAAAATGCTTTAATGAATTGGAAGACTCGTATACCTTCAATTATGTAGGTGGATCACACCGTAACTCCAAGTATATTGGGAGAAAAGCACATTTATATTAGACCCAAATTTAAGTAAAATTTATGAACGTAACTTGTGATGAGTTTTGTTTCATAACTCGCTTGACTTCTAAACTTAACACACGACTATCATAAGACTAAAATACCTCATAACATCACTTTCTTATCATGTTGCACAGTAGTCTCACCCCAATGTACGGGTTATAACATTTCCAACTTGTCGACTTTCGACGAAACGTATTTTCTTCGATTTGTTTAACATCTAAACCTTCCAACCCTCTTGGTACTTGCTGGTCATGATCTTATATATTTTTAACCTCCATGGCAATATGTTTAACTTACTTTATATACTTTCAAAGAGGATCTCATTTCCAAGCATACATTAATTTGACTTACGACGTACGTTTACGTACGAAAACATGGGGTGTAACATCGTTCCCCCCTTTGGAACATTCGTCCTCGAATTTTAGCTGATACACTTATAAGTGTCATAACCTAAGGCTTATACGAACACATTAATATTCTCCTTTCCATATAGACGACTATTTTGTGAATAATCGAAACGCCAGTTCGCCCCCCCTCCTTTAGGACTCTTTCTCATACCACGACATGTGGTCGGGATTCTTCCAATCTCGTAACTGTGCTACCTTCTGTCATGCAACCTATACAACTGTGTCGTTGTATGTGTGCCTATGCGACTCTTCTCACCTTTTTCCTCCAACTTTAAGCCAATATCTCGGCCTCACTTAGCAAACATATACAGAACTATGACAAGATGTTCCTCCAGCCATCTATAGGTGTACTAAATTTCTTCGCTTGGTACTTTGTCAAACTTATGACAATTGCTATATTTTTTGTTTCATAGCCTTGGTTATCTATCGTTATGGATTTACTGCATCTAGGTAGGTAATACTATACCGTAAAATTTACTTGGGTTTATTATTACCGAGGTTTGCTGCCCAACTCCAAGTTACTCTCTCGCTGCTTATCCTATATGTATAAATCTAATTCCTTTAATACTTCCTCACTACTCTTAACCTTAAGAATGATAGGTTATTCTCATCTCATACTTTGGAACTTTTATCCATCTATTGTTGATTCGCCTTAATGTTGATCTATAATCTACTACTGATAAGTTGAAACCTCTTATGTACTACAATGTCACTAGGGCTCACGTCTCATCGAGGAACATCTGAAGGTAATTGCTTTATCCACCTAGGGATGATACTATACTTCTATAACCGTATTTCATAGCATCTCAACGTGATTCATCTTATTGGGGGGGGGGGGGATATTTTAATCCCGTGCAATTCAAGAAATCCCTTCTCTTGAATCATTACTCAATCGAAGGCCTAAACGTCATCCTCTTATAATTTATCACAATTACACTCTAATTCTACTACAAGTGCAACATTCCATCTCTTCTAAATGCTCCCAGCCTTAAACTCCTCCGAGTTCATTCAGGCTATACTGAGCTTTCTACAACTTACGGAAACCATCAGCTCTCTTGTTTTGATGGGCTTAATCCCATGGCCTTAACTATTCTCATCACTATCTCACTCACGTTTTCTTATCCTTACTCTTGTCCACCTAAAACTTTGTCGCTCTACCATACTTTAGCTTGCGGCCTTACACGTATCTATTCATGCTACTCGCAACCTTCATTTAACTTGCTAGCACCATAGATTTCATTATGTTTTTCTGGAATCTCAAACAAGACATCACATTGCCTCCAACTCCTCTTTGTTCTCGTAACTAGACCTCTCGGTACCTAGAAATCATAAGCTGGAAGATGTGCTACTGACGACACCAATATCATATTTGGATACTAAATCACAGGGCTTCTAGCCCTCTATCTGAAGTCTAGACTATTCACAACCTTCTGTAGTTGAGTATTTGTACCTTCTTCACATTTACATTACTTACCTTTAAATCTGGCATTGTATCTTCTGTCGCTTTCATAACCTCCATTCCACATAGGTAGAATTCACATCCACACCTGAAAGCCCTACTATAATACTTGCACCTCTGGTGCATAAACACTCCGGCGGAAGCTTTATACTAACTTCTTATCACTCAGATCTATGGCATAATCTGGAAACAAAAGAAGGGTACCATTTCCTAATTGCCAAGTAGCCTCTCAATTATAAGTGCGGCGCACAACACACCCATAAATGAGACTCTACTAGACATGGATTTGTAGACTCCCTAGGACATGACCAGCTTTGATACCACTTTGTCACGCCCCAACCTAGTGAGGCGTGGCAAGCACCCGGTGTTTTACCGGTTCGAGTGAACAACTCTGTAACTGATGATTGTTTGGCAAAAATTAAAACATGCATATAATGGCTGAGCTCATTCTTTCTGTAACTCATGTAAGTTGGCAAAGCTCGGATGCACTCCGAATGAAGTGAAGTCTTACCGATCCTTCACATAGTAACCTTGTCAACTATGAGGGATCGTCAAACTGATTACTTACACCTGCAGGCACAAATGCAGCATCCACAACAAAAAGGACGTCAGTACGAATAGTGTATCGAGTATGTAAGGTAGAACTAAACAATAAGCCAACATAGATGAGAGATAAGATCAACCTGAACCTCTAAAGTTCAATTGAGGGCCATGATATGCATACTAATTGCAGTTATATATTTAATGCTTCTCTTTGGAACTATTATCCATAGCATAACATGACTCCCCAACTTATCAGTGGTAACTTCCCCACCGGCCATAGCTCGAAGGTAAATGCGTAACTGCCCATCGACCTTAACTCGGTGGTAAATGCATGAAGAGCCTTTTAGGATAATTAGGACATCATTATCGTAAGGGACTTAGGAACATACCTAGACGTTCTTTGGATTACACTACACATTAATGAATAACGTAGGTCCTTAATAACTAAGAGTAGAACCATTTATGAAGTAATATTACATTTACGTTTCATTACCTAGATCATGCCAAAAGAAGGAAGGATTAACCTTAACATACCTCTGTTGACAACGACTCAATATACACTACCCGTAGTACTTCAACCTACATCGAAGTATTAGAACTATGTAATACAATGGAAGAGATCAAAACATATTTCTAAGCTAGTAGCTGTCTTACGGAGAATTGGGTTGCACTTCCCCTATATTTCCTCACTTCTCCGAATACAAAACAGCACCATCCAAACAACAAATCAACAATATCAACAACAAAATCCTATCCATTCAACCCCTTAACAAGGTAAGAACAATTCAAACAACAATACAACAAGTGGTAAGCTCAGTTTGTGATTAAACCACTATTGTTTTAAACTCCTTCTTCCTTTTAGAATTTATTAACAACATTAACCGACACATATTAAAATATGCCTACTAATTTTCAGCCACAATACAACTTTAAAACGACCCTATAACAGTCCCACAAGTTCAACAACTGAAAACTGATTTTTCAGATTACTAAAGCATGTTTCTGACTTGTCTTTTCTTTCAAATCGAGCAACACAACCAACAATACATAATTAAACCTCTTTTCATACAAATCGGACATGAATTCAACTTGAAAAAAGTTCGCAATCAGCCAACAGTGATGCAACCACAAACAACATACTACTTTTTCGAAACTCGCAAGTTCTAGTCTTTACAATCGAGCTATAACTCGTAGAAGCTTAGATAAGCGAAAGAGAAGCATAAAGTTAATTTGGACTGAGTAGAACCCACGAAACCTAGTCCCTCTTCATCCAAAATCAGTCCCCCAATGCAGCAACAAGAAGGACAAAGGGAAACTAGCAAGTTGTTCGGGGTTTTCAACACTAGAATCACTTCAATCACCCGAAATCACCTAGGGTTTGTGTGCGATTTTTCAGGGAGGAGTTGCAGGGGTTTTTGCCCTAGGTTTTGCTCAGGAGATATGTTTAAAATTTGAGAGAATCAGCCTATATAGAGGGTCCCTTCGCGTGTAACACCTAATTGGTACCTAAATCACCAAAATATACTCTCTTGTAGTGTAGACAAAAATCAAATTTTTTCCTTCAAAATCCATGATTAAAGTGTGTAATTGCATGGGAATCAACTTATATAATTGCATCCAAGTAGAAATTACTTGCCACGAAGTAGTAGCAAAAATCTACTCCAACATTGCCTCATACCTAGTTCCAAAACTCAAAATAATGAAAAATGAGCTAAAAGTCAACCTAAAACCCTCCTGCCAGGCATCCTCTCACCTGTGCGTACTTAGCCGTATGTGTAATATCGCTTATGTGGAAATAACCTCGCATCTGCGAGAATTCTAGAGCCGGCCTGCGCCAAAATTTTCGCTTCCATGCACAAAAACTCGCTCATGTGGATGCGCATATGCACAAATACTCCACATCTTTGGACCTCCCATCCTCCAGCCTTCCTCGTAGGTGAGACCACTTTTGCACATCTGCAACCTCGCACCTGCATAAGGACCCTCGCAGGAGCGACAACGACACACCAATACCAGACTTGCAAAATACTTCCAAATAGCGCGAAGCTGACTCGAAACACACACAATGCCCCCGAGAGACCCCATTCAATTGTACCAACATTTCCAAATACATTATCAAAACTTATCCAAAAACTCAAAACGTCATAAATAAAATCATAACCAAGAATCAAAGATCAAAATCATCCTCTTAACTTTTAAACCTTCAGCTTCGCTGAACTCGTCCGAATTATACTTCAACATTCTGGGTCACAACCAAACTTTGCACACAAGTTTCAATAAACCAAAAAAATGTACGCAAGGTCTCATAACCGCAATAGGATTCCGATAATATCAAAGTATACTCCAGATCAAACCTATGAACTTCTAATTCTTCGAATTGCCAACTTTCTACAAATAGAGCCGAAACCTTCTAGGAACATCCAAAATAAAATCCGAACATATGCCCAAGTCTAAAATCACCATATAGACCTATTAAAACCATCAAATCTCGATTCCGAGGTTATTAACTCAAAAGAAAAACCTTGGTTAACTCTTTCAACTTAAAGCTTCCAAAGTGAGAATTAATATATCAAATCAATGCCACACCACTCAAGCATCAAAATCAACCCTGTGCACAAGTCATAATGCATCATGTGAAGCTGATTGAAGTCTTAAATAATAGAATGTAATGCCAATACTCAAAACTACCAGTCGGGTCGTTACATTCTCCCTTGCTTAAACCTACGTTTGTCCTCGAACGTACTAAGAGTTATTCCAAAGTCATCCAATAACTGTATAAACTCATCATACACATACCCCTAAGTGATCCCTCGTTACACAATCCATATAAGTCCATTAGTAGAATCCCGACTGAAGCTTCTTTCTTCAACCTTAGCCTATAGACCTTAGAACCAATTTCTAACGTCCAAAATTCTTCGAAAGGTCCAATTCTCGCATATAACCACCATATAAGTCTCGACAAGTTGTTTCAAGCCATAACCATATTTTCAAGATATAACCACATGATGTACCACATAACGCATGTACCCATAGTGGCATCTTCAGACCGCAAAGCTGGTCGTTACCAAATCCGATGTCGGCACATGCCTCACATTAAATAAAACCTTGATCCAACCCTAGAAACACTGCCAATATTGGAAGAAACACGTACAAACTCATAACCACCAAATCAGATCAACAAGTCATAGATCCCTCTCGCTTGATAAGAACCATAACGAATTCTAAGCTAATTAATAACATTATCCTTTCAAATATACCTTATCCACGCTTGCACTAATTTTCGGTCCTATAACCTCATCTCACAAAGTACAAGTTGCTCGACTGACATGCCACACCAAATTCCATCTAGACCACATGCAATGCAATCTGTTCACCCAAAAAGCAACAGCTCTAATATAACCAAAGATGAAAAAAGAACCAAATAAGAAAACCATCCAACAACTTCGACAAATACAACCACCAAGGCGCAATGCCATGATTTCATCCCCCAAGGGAGAAACAAAATGCACTAATTAAGAAAAACAATCCAGGTGGAACCCAATTGATCTATGATGCTCACAATACACCAATCCAGGTGGAACCCAATTGATCCATGATGCTCGCAATCAATAGGCAGTATACCAATAACAAGACATAGAGGAATGGATAGCACAATATACCACAGATAAGAAAAGCACGACTAAGGTACAAAAATAACTCAACACCCTAATATCCATCTCGCTCAAATTTTGCCACAAGGCCTAAATAGAACTACATCATGTGTGTGAATAATCAAGTAGTCTCACAGCCCATCGTAGTATAAGAGCGTAACACATGGAACATATTAGGACATGAATTCTCTAGCTGCTGACAAAGCCCAACAATAGCTGTGCTAAGTAAACAAACTCGATCTGTTGTAGAATATACATTCCCATTAGGCCAACTAACGGATCCCCAAACCAATTCCAATGATCCATAATAGGTAAATAACCTTCTAAAGGTCCATAATAACGTACCCATAACACATATAATAAGCTAGCTAACCCTTAACATACCTTCACGGTCCGTAACCAAGGAGTAATCTGCATATGAGAACATCCAGCCTATAAACCTCAAGAATATAAGAATCTCCATATTTGATCTCCAACTTTCCTACTCAAATGATTAATACGTCACTCATACACAATCAAATAATTACATTAATAGAAGATACTCTAAAGAAATAAAAAAATAATGGAAATTTATAATATCTTTGTTAGATGAGTTTTAGTTGTACTCGTTGGTCTTGTTGGGTCACGTGGTATTTAGTGATGGGACCAAGGCGAATACGGATCATCATAGTCTCCAAGATATGTTTAAATAGAAGAATTTGAATTTGAGGCAGCAGAGATGGTTGGAGCTATTGAAGAATTATGATATCACTATTCTTTATTATTTGGGGAAAGCCAATGTGGTAGCAGATGCCTTGAGTAGAAAGGAGGAGTGAATGGGGAGTTTGGAATTCCTTTCAGTTGTGGAACACCATTAGCTATGGATGTTCAGGCATTGGACACTAGATTCATGAGGTTGTATATTTCTGAGCCTAACAAGGTTTTTTCTTGTGTTGTATCTGTAACGACCCGACCGGTCGTTTTGAGCATTTGCATTTCGCTCGCCAGTTCACGGGCATGACTAGCCTCGTATGGTGTATTATGACTTATGTAAATCGTCGATTTTGGTTTTCAGGTAGAACAGAACATATATGGAAGAATGGTTCTCAACTTAAGGCTTAAAATTTGAGAGGTTTGACCAAGTCTTTAACTTTTAGTACTCGATCTTGGATTTGAATTTTCATGATTGGATTAGCTCCATTGGGTGATTTTGGACTTAGGAGCGTGTTCGGAATGTATCTTGGAGGTCCGTGGTAAAATTTAGGATTGAAATGGCTAAAAAATGGAAATTTAAGTTTGGAAGTTTGACCAAGGGATTGACTTTTTGATATCGGGATCAACTCCGATTCCGAAAATTGGAATAGATCCATTATGTCATTTATGACTTGTGTGCAAAATTTGGGGTCAATCGGACTTGATTTGATAGGTTTCGGCGTTGTTTGTAGAATTTGAAAGTTTCTAAGTCCTTAGGCTTGAACCCGAGGTGGATTTGGTGTCTTGGTGTTATTTTGAGTAATTCGAAGGCTCGACTAAATATTAATGATATTATGGGATGTGTTGGTACATTGGATGAGGTCTCGGGGGCCTCGGGTGCGTTTCAGGGTGACTTTTGAGCGAGTTCGGACATTTCGGCACTCGGAAGTTGTTCCGGATTGTGGGGGGCCGCGGACAGCGGAAAAATCATCGCCCCAGCAGCCAAGAAGACCGCTGTCAGCGGTGATATTTCGCTGCAGTGGTGGAACTTCCACTACGGCGGAAAATGGTCCGCGGCCGCGGTCATGAAGAATCCGCAGGGCCGCTGGTCCAACTTTGGAAGCCTATATCTTTTGATCTACAAGGCATTTTGAGATGATTCAATAACAGAAGTTGTAGCCCTTCGTGTCTAGTTTCCAAAAAAGTAAAGAACTCGTAATTTGGACATCTGTAGAGAATGTTATGGTCAAAATACTAAGGCATGCCTGTGCAGCCACCTAAAGTGCGGTCAGAGGTGCTTTACCGCAGTCAGCGGTGAGGGAATCCGGAAGGTGCATTATAAATACGAGATTTGGGATTTTATTTCATATTTTGACCTAGAGAGCTCGGGCTTTGGCAATTTTTCGAGGGATTTTCAAGAAAACCATCGAGGTAAGTGATTCTAACTCAAATTTGGCTAAAATACATGATTATTTGGATTCATCATTTGAGTAGAGATTTGGGATGAAAATTTGGGGAAAATTGTAGAACTTAATAAAATGAATTTTTGGGATTTGAGAGCCGATTCGAAGTCGGAATTGAGTGAAACTAGTATGGATAGTCTTGTAAGTGAATGGGTTGTCGGATTTTGAGTCTTTGGTCGGATTTCGAGACGTGGGCCCAGGGGCCGGGTTTGAGAAATTTCGGGATTCTTGAATTAATTTGATAATTTTTGCATGGGCTTTGTCCCTATGGCTTGTATTGATGTTATAATACTTATTTTGGATAGATTCGGGGCGATTTCTGGCCGAGTCGAGCGGCAAGGGCATTGCGGAGTCGATTTTCTTCTGGTTTGAGGTAAGTAATGATTGTAAATCTTGTCCTGAGGGTATGAACCCCCGGATTTCACATCGTTGTGATACTTTGAGGTGACGCACACGCTAGGTGACGAGCGTGGGGGCATGCACCATTGGGGATTGTGACTTGGTTCGTCCCGTACGACTATTAAGTCGCGTATTTGATTAAAAACTATTTGATATCATTCTATTTTGGAAAATATCACTATTTTAGGGCTGAATGCCATATTTGGGCCTAGTGTCAAGCTGTTTGGACCTTTAGGGGCTTTTTACCACTGTTTCCTCACTGTTTTGGTTTAATATTTACACTCAGTCATGCTACGTTTTACTGATTTCATAACTCAGTCTCTATTACTCTATTTTTATGCATAAAAATATTATTTTGGGTTGAGCACCCTGTTTTACTGACAGCCCGAGTGGCTTGTGAGGATTATATATTAATGGATCGGGCTCACGCCGCAGCGAGATATATATATATATATANCCGAGGGGATTGTGAGGTTAATGACTGAGAGAGGTCGAGGACCTAAGTGTGAGGATATTTATATACATGCGAGTTATGGATCGGGCTGCACGCCGCAGCAATACTTGAACGGATCGGGGCTCACGCCGCAGCGAGATATATATATATATATATATATATATATATATATATATATATATATATATATATATATATGTATGTATATACGGATCGGACTGCATGCCGCAGCGATATTGGATCGGGCTGCACGCCGCAGCGATATAGCACTTGGGCTGTAGGAGCCCCTCCGGACTCTGCACACCCCCAGTGAGCGTAGTCGACTATTTATATGGATCGGGCTGCATGCCGCAATGATATATGCATCGGGCTGCACGCCGCAGCGGTTATTGTAAGGTACCTGTTGAGCGTGAATGCTAAGTGTGAGCGCTGATTGATGAGAGTTGAGTCATGAGTGACTGAGAGGCTTGCCCGAGGGGCTATATATACATACATACGAGTGATGCTTTGCCCGAGGGGCTTGTTTTTGTGAAATTACTGTTTTCACTCCTCCTTAAAGTGAGTCTCTATTGAATATGTTGGTTAAGTTACTGTTTTCACTCATCTTTATACTGAGCTCTCTATTGAGAATGTTAAACAAATGTTTTGAACAATTTTCATTGAAAGCAGAGTTTTAACGAGATGTTTGGAATTAAATTACTGATTTGGTTTTGTTATTTCCCACTGAGATTTTCATGTTATGTGATGTATATGGATGACCGAGAGGTTTGCCCGAAGGGTTGTTTATGATTTATGTTTGCCCGAGGGGCTGTATACGAACTATGTTTTTGCCTGAGGGGCCGATTACGATTTTCATCACTTTCACTATAAACTACATTGAACCTCCATTGAAACTGTCAGAAAGATAGTTTTCAAAGGATTTTACTGAAATTGCAGTTAACGAGATGATTTGATTTGTATCCTATTTTGGAAGCATATTGTACCTACTGTGGTGCTATAACATGGATTACGTGATTTCTTATTGCTCTGTCTTTATTTACTTTTATTACTTACTGAGTTGGCGTACTCACATTATTCCCTGCACCTTGTGTGCAGATTCAGGTATTTCTGAACCCGGTGGTGGGTGTTGATTACTTAGTGGCAGGTTCATCGGAGTTAGCAAGGTAGCTGCCTGGCGATCGCAGCCCTGCTTTTCTCCCTCCTTATTCTTCCTTAGTGTTTTTATTTTTTTGTGATTTCCCGGCCATGTTGGCCTTGATGTGTCAGACGGTTGTAGTAGATGCTCATGACTAGTGACACCCCGATGTCGGGCATTCCTTCCGCAATGTTGCTTTGTTTAAACAATTTATAAAGGTTTATTGTTAAATAGCTTGTTTTTGCCCTCAGAATGAGAATATTGATGGGTTTTGGGATTCTGTCGGCTGGCCTAGTTCCATGATAGGCGCCATCACGACCGGGTTGGTTTTGGGGTCGTGACAAGTTGGTATCAGTGCCTAGGTTACATAGGTCTTACGAGTCATGAGCGGGTTTTTAGTAGAGTCTTGCGGATCGGTACGGAGATGTCTGTACTTATCTTCGAGAGGCTACAGAACCTTTAGGAAAATTTCACATTCTTGAATTCTTATCGTGCGTCATTGATTCAGCTTGAAGTGTAACTCTTTTAATTCCTTCCACGCGTTCGTATGCGCACATGAGTGCTCGATATCAGCTGTGCATCGATGACTTGTGATTCCCTGATCGAGGGGCGAGATGTGATTTATGTGTGTTGATGTTGGGCCAGTTTGGAGGACTTGAGGCCGGGTTTTGCCTGTAGCTTGAGCACTGAGGTGCTGATTGTGTGAGCACGAGCTTTTGGTTTTATATGTTCGATAGTGTCCCTATTAGGGGGAGTGATGACTGGATAACTATGTGATGAGCATGATGTGACTGCGAGATGTGTTCATATGATTTGAATGAGACAAGAAGGGTCTGCTTGGGGGTAGCAAGAACTATCTGGTGCTTGATTTCCATCGTGATTTGATGTATAGCCCCGAGTTGTGGGGGTGAAGGATCTTTTCATGGTGTCTAGTTGGGAAGTGAAGTAGATTTCATGTTGTGATACGAGTTCAGACTCAGGAAGATTAAGTGATTGCGTGATGTTTATGACGGTGGAAGGGTATAAAGAGATGTTAGTTCGAGGCGAAGCAGGTGGGTTATCTCCTGCGGAGTGTTTTACAGTTTGTGTGATCCTTATGTGGTTTGTTGGAAGTCCTCTTTTATAGGTGAATTATACATGCCGCAGTTTGAGCTCGGATCGCATAGAAGAGTTGTCTTGACCATTACGAGGGTGAATGCGAGGTTCGCAAATGATTTGAAATACGAGATGTTATGTGTTGCATGGGCTTATGAGGGATTTAGTTGAATCTCACTATGGTGCTGTGGCACTGATAGAGTATAGGCATTGTGAGTTTTTGGTGTGTTTTGATCTATGGCTTTGAGCCAAGTGGGGGAGTCCGCTATTGATAAGTTGATTTCACAATTATGTGTTGTATTGGTTTCGATTTAAGGTATACTTGCGAATGAGTTATGTTCTGCAGAGGGTGAGATCGAGGATGACTTGAGTAAAAGAAGTTCTGGGTAAACTATATGACTATATGAGAATCACGGAACGATTTGAGTTGTTATTGGTGAAGGATGTAATGTGTATGGAGCAGGAATATATTTGGTTGCATTAAGGTGGAGTTACTTCCTTGTGTGTTGGAGTGATAATGGGGCACCGGTCGTTCGGTCTGTTTGGTCAGTCTAATTGAGATGAGCAGAGTGGAAGACTCTCGAGAATGGTTCAAATGAATTCAAGATTTGAGTGTGGCAATTGGGAATCTTCAGGATGTGTATTTGGCTGGAAACTGAGATTCATAATGGAGGATGTCAGGACTTGTGGCATTTCTTTTCACTACGGATTCTACATATCAGTACCAGGAAGGTGAAGGTAATGGCTTTAGATACGAAGAAGGTCTCTTCAGAGTGGGTATCTCGGTTGTGGTACTTTTTGGGTGATTAGGAGAGCATTCAACGACTTATGAGCCTTAGGGCGGTGTGGTTTATGCTAGGGTCTCGTGTGGTGAGTCTTGGTTGAGGACTGTGGTATTATGGCAAGGACAAGTATCAATTCGAAGGTAATTAAGAAGGAACTAGGATCAATAGGACAGCTTGGTAGTAGGTTGGATCGGCATGGTAATGGATGCGATTGGCTCTTTTGGTCCTTATGAGGTAGTGAGTTTCTACAGGTGTTTTGTGGCAGTACTCTTGGGTTTGGTGGCATGCGTGGTTTGGTTGGGCTAGAGAGATTCAGTTCTAATGGTTAGGTTATGTGCAAATGGGTTTCAAAGAGTTCTCGATGGTTTCTACCACGGTTTGAGATGTATATTTTCTACTGGCATGAGAAGCATGTGATGTATAGTGATTTTCTCCGGATGAAATCAAATGGAAAGTTCTTGGCTAATTGAGTGACTAGTTGCTTGTGACTCGGAGTGGATTACGAAGTTCTCGTATTTTTCGTATGATGGCATAATATATGCGGTGTGTTGTGCAGGATTGAGATTTGCATGTGTAATATCACGGTTCGGTTTTGAAGGAGAGGTCATGAGTCCTTAGGCAACATGGACAGTTTCATATGACTAGGTAAATAACATTACTATTCGGTATGGCTTGATGAGAGTATACATTTCAGAAGGGGGGATGTGTTTTGATTTATGGATACTTCATTGGTATTGCGGCACTCTCCTAGTTGATCGACTTCTAGTGTACAAATTTTGCTTTGTGGCACAGAAGAATTATAGAAGTATTCCTCGTGGGATAATCGTATATGAGAGATGTGTTAGACATTCAGGCGGTGGAGTTGGGATCAGAAATGGTGATTCGTATGTTCTAATGGATTTGGAGACTGAGAGTTTTCGTGAGTAGATGGTTTCGTTGTTGTGGACTGTGAAAATGTAGCTAAGGTTAGTCAGAGGATGGTATGTGTTTTGATTCAGTCACTGTGGACTTTCGGAAGGTTATTTATCTGTTGTGGGTGACCAGAGTTGATTTAGGGATCATTTGTAGGCCCAGTATGGATGTGTGTTCTGCACCGGGTCGGAATTGTTGACTCCGAATGGAGGGATGTGCCATTCGGTTGTCCTTGAGCATATTAGTCTTCTGAGGTTATTTGTGAGCTACTCTTATATGCTATGTGGGATTGGGCTTCGTTGGTTAAATGCACAAATTATATGGTTTTATTTGGGCTTATAGCGGAATTTGAGTGTGATGGGTATCTGGGTATTGCACGATTGATTGCACATTGGGTATGTTCTTTCGGGCCGGTGTGGCATTACGTCATTTGCTTCTCCGTGGTTACGGTGATTCACTCTTGGTACCAGACATCAAATTGCACGTGGTTGTTGATTTTGAGCATGGTGACTTGAGGTGTTTCGTGTGGGCTAGTGTTTGGATATGATCGCGCATTACAGCGAAGTTATGTAGAGGTATGATCCTTTGAGTTAGATTCGTGTGTTCTGGTTCTACGGTGTGTGATGGGTTCTTAGCATCGTGTTATGGTGGTACTGGTGAGCTTGCGGTACAACTCTCTCATTTGAGTCACTTTTTTCATGATTTGAGTACATTTGGATTGTTGCTTGTTGGTGCGCGGATTGCACGGGTTGTGGCTTTAGATTGTATTGATGTGTCATGTCACCAGAGTAGTCGTGTTGGATGAAATAAGATCATTGGACCTAGAATGGATACTATCGGACTCAATTTCAGCATGCTGGAAGGATAATATCGAAGTTCGGCTTAAGGAATTCACTATAGTCCTAGCCAAAGGAGAGGGAGCTCCATGATTGGTTGATCTGATAAAAGGTTATAATTTTTGCGTGTTTCCTTCATCATTGGCAGTATACGAAAGTGTTGAAATGAGGTTTTATTGGATAAGAGGTTTATTACCGGCATTGGGTTGTATGAGCAGCTGTTGTGATTAGAAGTTATCGCTATGAACGTTTGAGTTGTGTGGTATATCACGTGATTTCATCTTGAGTTGCGGATATGGTTTGATACATCTTGTCGGACTTATACGGTGTATAGATATGAGATTCTGATCCTATTGATGATTTCGGAAGTGGAAATTTGGTTCTAAGGATTATGGGCTAGGATGGATTACGAAATTTTCGTTATGTTGTGCTATCGGACCTATGTGGAATAGGGTGACGTGGGATCACCCCCGGGAATGTGCTTATTGAGGATACATGGTGATTTGATGGCTTTTGGAATAACTTTGGACACGTTCGAGGACGAATGTATGTTTAAGTGGGGGAGGATATAACGACTCGACCGGTCGTTTTGAGCATTTGCATTTCGCTCGCCAGTTCTCGCGCATGACTAGCCTCGTATGGTGTATTATGACTTATGTAAATCGTCGGTTTTGGTTTTCAGGTGGAACAAAACAGATATGGAAGAATGGTTCTCAGCTTAAGGCTTAAAATTTGAGAGGTTTGACCAAGTCTTTGACTTTTAGTACTCGATCTCGGATTTGAATTTTTATGATTGGATTAGCTCCGTTGGGTAATTTTGGACTTGGGAGCGTGTTCGGAATGTATTTTGGAGGTCCGTGGTAAAATTTAGGCTTGAAATGGCTAAAAAATTTGAAATTTAAGTTTGGAAGTTTGACCGAGGGGTTGAATTTTTTATATTCGGGATCAAAATCCGATTCCGGAAATTGGAATAGCTCCATCGTGTCATTTATGACTTGTGTGCAAAATTTGGGATCAATCGGACTTGATTTGATAGGTTTCGGCGTTGTTGTGGAATTTGAAAGTTTCTAAGTCCTTAGGCTTGAACCCGAGGTGGATTTGGTGTTTTGGTGTTGTTTTGAGTAATTCGAAGGCTCGACTAAATTTTAATGATGTTATGGGATGTGTTGGTACATTTTGAGATCTCGGGGGCCTCGGGTGAGTTTTGGGGTGAGTTTTGAGTGAGTTCGGACATTTCGGCACTCGGAAGCTGTTTCGGATCGTGGGGGGCCGCGGACAGCGGAAAAATCATCGCCCTAGCATCCAAGAGGACCGTTGTCAGCGGTGATATTTTGCTGCAGTGGTGGAACTTCCGCTGCAGTGGAAAATGGTCCGCGGTCGTGGTCATGAAGACTCCGCAGGGCCGCTTGTCCAACTTCGGAATCCTATATCGTTTGATCTACAAGGAATTTTGAGATGATTCAAAAACGAAAGTTGTATCCCTTTGTGTCTAGTTTCCAGAAACATAAAGAAATTTAATTTGGACATCTGTAGAGAATGTTATGGCCAAAATACTAAGACCTATCTGTGCAGCCACCTGAAGTGCGGTGAGAGGTTCTTTACCGTGGTCAGCGGTGAGGGAATCCGGAAGGCGTATTATAAATATGAGATTTGGGGTTTTATTTCATATTTTGACCTAGAGAGCTCGGGCTTTGGCGATTTTTCGAGGGATTTTCAAGCAAACCATCGGGGTAAGTGATTCTAACTCAATTTTGGCTAAAATACATGATTATAACGTTGGATTCATCATTTGAGTAGAGATTTGGGATGAAAAATTGGGAATAATTGTGGAACTTCATAAAATAAATTTTTGGGATTTGAGAGCCGATTCGAAGTCAGAATTGAGTGAAACTAGTACGGATAATCTCGTAATTGAATGGGTTGTTGGATTTTGAGACTTTAGTCGGATTTGAGATTTGGGCCCAGGGGCCGGGTTTGAGAAATTTCGGGATTCTTGAGTTAATTTTATAATTTTCGCGTGGGCTTTGTCCCTATGGCTTGTATTGATGTTATAATATTGATTTTGGATAGATTCGGGCCGATTTGTGGTTGAGTCGAGCGGCAAGGGCATTGCAAAGTCAATTTTCTTCTGGTTTGAGGTAAGTAATGATTGTAAATCTTGTCCTGAGGGTATGAAACCCCGGATTTCACATCGTTGTGCTACTTGAGATGACGCACACGCTAGGTGACGAGCGTGGGGGCGTGCACCGTTGGGGATTGTGACTTGGTTCATCCCGTACAACTATTAAGTTGCGTATTTGATTAAAAGTTATTAGATATCATTGTGTTTTGGAAAGTATTACTATGTTTCGAGTTGAATGCCATATTTGGGCCTAGTGCCAAGCTGTTTGGACCCTTAGGGGCTTTTTACTACTCTTTCCTCATTGTTTTCGTTTAATATTTACACTCAGTCATGCTATGTTTTACTGATTTCATAACTCAGTCTCTATTACTCTGTTTTTATGCATAAAAATGATATTTCGGGCAGAGCACCATGTTTTACTGACAGCCCGAGTAGCTTGTGAGGCTGATGACTGAGAGAGGCCGAGGGTCTAATTGTGAGGTTGATGACTGAGAGAGGCCGAGGGCCCGGTTGTGAGGACTATATATTTATGTGGGCTGCACGCCGCTGCGATATATACATATATATGTATACGGCTCGGGCTGCACGTCGCAACGATATTGGATCGGGCTACACGCTACAGCGATATAGCGCTTGGACTATAGGAGCCCCTCCGGAGTCTGCACATCCAAGTGAGCACAGCCGACTATATATATGGATTGGGTTGCTCGCCGCAGCGATATATGGATCGGCTGCACGCCGCAGAGGTTATTGCTGAGTGTGAGTGCTGATTGATGAGAGTTGAGTCATGAGTGATTGAGAGGCTTGCCCGAAGGGCCATATATACATACATACAAGTGATGCTTTGCCCGAGGGGCTTGTTTTTGTGAAATTACTATTTTCACTCCTCCTTAAAGTGAGTCTCTATTGAATATGTTGGTTAAGTTACTGTTTTCACTCATCTTTATACTGAGCCTCTATTGAGAATGTTAAACAAATGTTTTGAACAACTTTCATTGAAACCGGAGTTTTTACGAGATGTTTGGAATTATGATTTGGTTTTGTTATTTCCACTGAGATTTTTATGTTATGTGATGTATATGGATGACCGAGAGGTTTGCCCGAAGGGCTGTTTATGATTTATGTTTGCCCGAGGGGCTGTATACGAACTTTGTTTTTTCCCGAGGGGCCGATTACGATTTTCATCACTTTCACTATAAACTACATTGAACCTCTATTGAAACTGTCAAAAAGATATTTTTCAAAGGATTTTACTGAAATTGGAGTTAACGAGATGATTTGATTTGTATCCTGTTTTTGAAGCATAATGTACCCACTATGGTGCTATGACGTGGATTACGTGATTTCTTATTGCTCAGTCTTTATTTACTTTTATTACTTACTGAGTTGGCGTACTCATATTACTCCCTGCACCTTGTGTGCAGATTCAGCTATTTCTGAACCCGGTGGTGTGTGTTGATCACTCAGTGGTAGGTTCATCGGAGTTAGCAAGGTAGCTGCCTGGCTATCGCAGCCCTGCTTTTCTCCCTCCTTATTCTTCCTTAGTGTATTTATTTTTTTGTGATTTCCCGGTCATGTTGGCCTTGATGTGTCAGACAGTTGTAGTAGATGCTCATGACTAGTGACACCCCGATATCGGGCTTTCCTTCCGCAATGTTGCTTTGTTTAAACACTTTATAAAGGTTTATTGTTAAATAGCCTGGTTTTCCCTAAGAATGAGAATATTGATGGGTTTTGGGATTGTGTCGGCTGGCCTTGTTCCATGATACGCGCCATCACGACCGGGTTGGTTATGGGGTCGTGACAGTATCACAATCACTTTGTTTGAGCGTATTAAGTCTCGCCATTGTGATGATACCCACTTTCTTATCCTTAAGAATATGGTGTACAGAGGTGGTGCTAAGGAGGTAACTCTTGGTGATGATGGGGTATTGAGGCTTCAGGGTCGGATCTGTGTTCCTAAGGTGGATGGTTTGAGGGAGTTAATTCTTGAGGAGGCTCACAGTTTGCGGTATTCTATTCACCAGGTGCTACGAAGATGTATCGTGATTTGAACCAGCATTATTGGTGGAGAAGGATAAAGAATGCTATTGTTGGGCATGTAGCACGGTGTTTGAACTGTCAGCTGGTGATGTATGAGCATAAAATACTAGGTGGTTTGCTTTAGAGGTTAGACATACCGGAGTGGAAGTGGAAACATATCACTGTGAATTTTTGTGGTAGGGTTGGCACGGACCTTGAGAAGATTTGATACTATGTGGCTCATTGTGGATACACTGAACAAATTTACACATTTTAATCCAGTCTTGGCTTCCTACATTTCTGAGTAGTTTGCTAGCATTTATCTTAGAGAGATTGTTTTCTTACATGGTGTGGTTGTGTCTATCATCTCGGATCGAGACACTCAGTTTACATCGCATTTTGGAGAAATGTGCAGCGTGATTTGGTCACACAAGTTGAGTTGAGCACAACATCTCACCCTTGGATGGACGAGCAATCCAAGCGGACCATTCAGATCTTGGAGGATATGTTGAGAGCCTACGTCATTGATTTCAGAGGTTAATAGGATCAGTTTCTACGGTTAGCAGAGTTCACTTGCAACAACATATACCAGTCTAGTATCCAAATGGCTTCGTATGAAGCCTTATATGGGAGGCGATATCATTCTCCGATTGGTTGGTTTGAGCTAGGAGAGGCTAGGTTGTTGGGCACCTATCCAGTTTGTAATTCTTTAGAGAAGGTGAAGTTGATTCAAGAGCGGCTTCGTAGTCTAGAAAAAATAGTTATGTTGATAGGAAGGTTTGCAATGTAACATTCATGGAGGGTGAGAGGGTTGTTTTTAGAGTTCTACCTATGAAGGACGTGATGAGGTTCGAGAAGAAGGGCAAGTTGAGCCCTCCGTATATTGGTCCATTCGAGGTTTTAGAGATAGTGGGTGAGGTGGATTATAGGCTTGCGTTTCCACCCAAGATTGTCTGGAGTTCATTCGGTGATTCATGTTTCATGCTTTGAATGTATCATGAGGATCAGTCTTATGTGCTAGATTTCAATTCAGTGCAGTTGGACGAACTAGTGGCCTTTTTAGATAGGTAGGTTTGGAAGCTGAGGTTGAAGGATATTGCATCGATGAATGTTTAATGGATTGGTCAAACGTTCGAGAAAGAAACTTAGGAGACCGAGCATGATATGCAGAGCAGATATCCTCATCTTTTTGGCATTCCAAGTATATTTCTGAACTCGTTCGTGATGAACATTTGTTTAAAAGGGGAAAATATAATGACTCGGTTGATCGTTTTGTGTATTTAAGCCCCGTTCTCCTATATGTATGTTTTTTGTTTTGTGACTTGTGGGGATGGTTGGTTTGGCTTCAGGAAGGTTCTTGAGTGATTTGGAACAGCTAGTGTCATTTTTGGAAGCTTAAGTTGTAAGAGTTGACCAAGCTTTGACTTTTGTATAAATGACCTCGGATTGGTATTTTGATGGTTCCAATAGGTATTTATGGTAATTTTGGACTTGGGTGTATGTTCGGAATTGAATTAAGATATTCCTAGGGTGTTTTGGCTTTATTTGCTGAAAGTTGGCAATTTGAAGGATTAAAGAGTTCAAAGGTTTGACCGGGGGTTGACTTTGATGTCATTAGAGTCCAATTGTTGTTTCATAACTTGGTATAGCTTTTATAATTCATTTGGGACTTGTGCGCAGATTTTGATAGTAATCCAAATTGGTTAGGCTTGAAACAGACATTTGGTTTGAAGTTTGGATCTGATGAACTTAAAAGAAGCTTAACATGTGTTTTGATCGTCGATTCTTGGTTTGGATGTTATTAGTTGTGTTTTGAGAATTTTGAAACATTTGTATTAGGTATTGGAACTTGTTGGCATGATTGGACAGGGTCCCGGGGGCTCGGGTGTAATTCGGGGTGGTTTTAGACAATTTTTCCTTGTTTTGGATTGCTGGTTTCTGGTGTAGACGGGCTTCTTCGAATCGTGGAGGGAGGCTCGTGATCACAGAGCGGAGGTTTTGGCAGGCGAAGCTTTACCCTTCGCGTTTGTGGGATAAGGGTTGCGTTCGTGGAGGGTTGGGATCCGCTGCATCACATTCAAGAGACGCATTCGCGGTGGCTTGTGGTCAGGCAGGAGCTTTGCCTTCACGATCGCGGGTGTGGGGCCGCATTCACATAGGTTTAGCTGATGCAGTGGTCATATTAACAGGAAGCCTTAGCCTTCGCGAAGGCGAGTTTCCAGCTGAGAATTTTCTTGGTTTTCGCGATCGCGATGTACGTCCTGCGATCGCAATGCATATGCTAGGCACACTATTTAAATAAAATTTTGGGACTTTTACCCACATTATCATATCTTGATCCCTAGACTTTGAGAGTGGGAGATTTGAAGAGCAAATTTACTACATCATTGGAGGTATGTAATTTACACTTGTGTTTGACTTTATATCATGATTCCATGGATTTCTACACCTAAAAACTTGAATTTTAAAGAGAAAATTTGGTGGTTTTTTGCAAAACTTTTGGAAATTGAGTAGTCGAGATTCGATTTGGAGTCGGTTTTGAATGAAACATATATTTTTGACTCGTAGGAATGCATGTTCGGGAACTGTGAGTTTTATCAAGTTCCAGGAGGCGAGCCCCTGTTGACTTTTTGTATTTGATTAAAGATCAAATCTTTATCGTTTGGATTCAACTTTTATAGCTTTATTGGATGTTAGGGGATTGTATTTAACTAGTTTCAAGCCGCACGGAGTCGGATTTTTGAGAATTTGGCATTTTTGGTGATTTTACGGCTAACGGGTGAAAGTAACTCTCTTGGCTAACATTTTTAAGAGGGAAATTGTTAGTATTTGACTTGTTCGCTATGTGTTTAAGCTATTGGGGGTTGTGCATATATGTGGTGGAGAGTATGCATTTACCGAGTTTATATCATGACCGGGGTGGAATTGAAATATTTTATGCCTTATTTGATTATGTGCTCATTTGATTCATGATTTTGTTTGACTTATGTTCCTATATTTTCTCTCTTATTCATGTTAGAAATTTCGCCTAGGATTATAATTATTTACAAAGGCATGGGAACTTATCCTTGATATATTGAATTACTTAAATTACCGTTAGCCACATAGATATTTCATGAGCACATATCCGTATAATTTTTATAAAGTCCTTGTGCCCCCTTTATTTGTAATTCTTAAGCATACACATATATTTGAATAGTGGATACTTGATTTAGACTAAGGATTTTGGCATGAAAGGTACGTGTGCGGATAAGATGCAGTTATGGCACACATGTCATGATGATCAGATATTGATTTATGAGAGATGCTATTATGCTCCACTTTGCACTTGGATTTTAATCCATTCTTCCGGAGTCAGGTGATTATACGTGTTACCTTAGGCGTTATGAGTGTGGTCGGTACATAGATTTTTCACCGGATCGATACATGGATTTTCTATCGGGATATGTTGATACATGCATTTTGTATCGGTACATGGATCGTATACCGGTTTGAACATGAATTTATAGTGTTTACTCATTTAAAAGTATTTGTTTATATATTAATTGTTAGTTGACATCTAACTGAGAGTCCTGGCTCCATTCATTGAGCATGCTATCATTTATTATTAGATCTGAGCATCGTAATAAATATTTTTGTTCTGGAAAAGCATGCTCAATATCTTTCAAATATTGATGTCTGTGATTTTCATTATTTATTATCTACTATTTCAGTTCTTAATTTTATAATTATACATGTATGATAAGTATTCAGAAGCATTTATCCTCACCACTACTTCTTCGAAGTTAGACTTTATACTTACTGGGCATCAATTGTTGTTTGCTCACAATGCGGTTTTGCATATTTTTTGTGTAGATGCTTAGGTAGGTCCTAGCAGAGCTTCCTGGTTGAGCTTGGATGACATACAATGACTTAGGGTGAGCTGCACTCGTGGATCTTTTGTGCAGTTCCCAACTCCCTATTTATTATTCCTGTCTATTTTTATATCACATAGTTGGTTATGTATACAGACTTGTTCTCATTTCCATAGTTGCTCATATACTTGTGCCACCTAGTCTTGGAGGTCGTACTGTATTGGCCATGTTTAGGCCATATTTTTGTTATATCATATATTGTTACTGTTTGAGATTTTTATTTCTATCTTTACTTATCATATAACTCTATTAATTAAAGGAAATGGACTTTATTTTGTAGATTGTGAGTTGTCTTTCTTAGCAAGTTTGGCTAGGTACCATCACGCCCTTAAGGTGGGATATTGGTTCATGACAATAATACTTGTGTATGTGAATGATCTTCTCATCACATGTGATGATGTCAGTTTGATTCAGAAAGCAAAGGACACTCTACAGAAAGCTTTAAAAATGAAGTGTTTGGGAACACTGAAATATTTTTGGGGATTGAAGTGTGTAGGTTGATAAGTTAGGATTTTAACATGATTATACCCCTTTCTTGCTATTGTTTTTGATACAAATTACCACAAAGTAGTCCCAAAATGCTTACAAGTTGCGCTTGATTGCAGGTTTGAGCGACAAGATGACAAAAATGTCAAAGATCGGCTCAAAACGGAGTGAAACCTGCCAAGTGTCAAAAACCAAGGGAAGTGGGGAACAGGAAGACCTAGCGCGGACCGCACTGATATGCCACGCGGCCGCGCTTGGAGATTCAGAGACTGGCTAATTCAAGGGTATTCCGTGCGGCCGCGTTCCATTTCTACGCGGTCCGTGCCAGTCATGTTCAGAGACCACAAATGCAAGACAAAGTCCCACGCGGCCGCGCTACATTTTTACGTGGTCCGCGTGGATGAGATTCAGAGAGTTGGAGTTTTGGCCAAATCTAGCCACGCGCCGCACTGCATTTCTGCACGGTCCGCGCCAGTCTTCCACCGCGGTCGCGTTATATTTCTGCGCGGTCCGCGGTCCCAACTTCAGAGAGCAGATTTCAAGAGTCCAAGAGCCAACACGGCCGCGCTACCTTTTTGCGCGGTCCGCGCTGACCCCCAGGGGTATTTTTGTCTAGTTTTTCCAGCCCGGTATAAATAGGACATTTTACCATTTTTAGGTAACGTTTTGGCTTCTGAACGAAGGCTGCGCTCGTGAGACGTGCTGTGTAGCCTATTTTAGCATTTTTACTCTTGAATATCATAGATTCTAATTAGTAGTCAATTAACATGTTCATTTCATCATCTATTTCTTTTGTTTCTTCACTAATTATGTCTAGCTAAACCCATTAGCTAGGGTTTTGGCTCAACCCTAGTGTGGGTAGTTAATGGGTGTTGCATTTTAGGGTGTGATTGAGATTGGGTGTTTGTTATTTGGGTTAATTCTGTGCTTCAATCTAGAATTTGTGGTTGCAAACATGAATTCAAAGCTTAGTGGGTCTAACTCTTCTTGAGAAAGAGAGTCTATGACCCTAAAGTTGACCCAACAAGGAATTTGGATGGACCCATGAGAATGGTAGTACCAATTAACGGGTTAACCCTCGAGAGAGTAATTACCCTACTTGAACCCTAGTTGCTTGGTCAAATTGGCCTACCTAATTGGTCTCAAGAGAGTCAATTGGGAAAAATCGTTCTCTCTACCGAGAGGTGTGAGAATCAATACAATTGTGCAACGGTTATATCATAAGCCCCAAATTATCAATCTCCCCTTAGTAACTTCGACCCGCTAGCCAGCCACCTAGGCAGTGTCACGACCCTAGTGCTTTTCTCCATAGTTAATACAACCTAGCGATATTTCCTTAGCATAATTTAGCTTTAATCCTTATATTACAATAGTAGTTTTAAATATAAAACCCCCCAAAAATGTTAGGAGTGCAATTAGAAGTACAAACACAATTCTAGGCTAAAGAGGCAATACAACTCCATTCCAAGCTCCCTGTGAAAATTCGATCCCGAACCACTATTCGGGTAAAAGCTGTTGCTACCCGCTCTTCCTACCATTGTGTAGACTGAGGCCCTAACAATGACATGACTGAGGCGATTATCCAGCAGACTTTTTATAGGGGCATCAACACCACAAATCAGTGCATTGTGAACCAATTGGCCGGTGGGAACTTTATGAAACTTTCTTACCAAGAAGCTTGTGATGTCCTTGATGAAATGGCCGACACTTCTTCGGTATGGCAAAGCCGAGCAAATGTGCCCCAAGGTGACCCCACGGTCATCCATTTGCACAAGGAATTGAATGACCATAGCCAAGCCATTTCCGAACTTACAACAACAATGAATCAATTGGCGAAGGCGCAATTGCAACAAGTCAATGCAATGGAGAATGTGTCTATGTTGAAAAGGAGGCAAAGGGGGCAATAACAACAACAAGGTAATTGCGAGCAGTTTGACAACAACAATGATGGTGGTGGTTATTCGAACGAGTGCTATGATGAGCAAAGTGAGGAATGCCAACATGTCAATAATTACCAAGGAAATAGAGGAAATCAGGGAAATCAACAATGGCGCCCCCAAGGTAATTGGGGCAATCAACAAGGTGGCGGAAATTGGAACAACAACAATCAACAACAAAGTGGTGGAAATTGGAACGGGAACAATCAAAACAATAACTGGGGGAACCAAAATAACAATCAAAGCAATTGGAATGGGAACAATAGCAATTGGGGCAAAAACAATCAAGGAGGGTGGAATAATAGTGGCAATCAAGGCAACCGGGGGCAAGGCTTTCAAAGGCCCCCCATGTACCAACAACCGAATAATCCACCCCCCTTTCAATCACAAGGGACTAGTTCTTCGGGGAGTGATATGGGACGGATAGAAATGATGTTCGAGCAGATGATGAAGAAGAACCAAGATTCCGACGCACAATTGGCTTCACATAACACATCTATCCGGAACCTAGAGGTGCAAATAGGACAAATCTCTCAAGCCTTAAATACCCGACCTAAGGGTGCGCTACCAAGTGACACGGTAGTGAACCCGAAGGGGGGTAACAATCATGTGATGGCAGTTACAACTAGGAGTGGAAGAGGCGGTGATGTGCATGCCTCGGATGAGAATCGGGTTGTGAATGATGAAGTTGAGGCGCATGATGATGATGTGCCTTTGAATGTTGACAATGTGGTTGAACCAATAGTGACAAATGATGTGCGGATTGATATTGATGATGAGGCCGGGGTAGAGACTCAAGATGCCGTGAACCTGTCTAGGGAACACATTATTGATATACCCGAGCCGGCGGTGCCCAAGGCTAAGGCACCCGTGCCTAGGCCACCCCCACCTTACCCACAAAGATTAGCAAAGCAAAAAGGAGACAACCAATTCAAAAAATTCATTGAAATGATGAAGAGTCTTACTATAAATGTGCCATTGGTGGAAGCCCTTGAACAAATGCCGGGGTACGCAAAATTTATGAAGGATTTCGTAACCAAGAAGAGGTCGATGGAGTGTGAGACAATTAAAATGACGCATCAAGTGAGTTCTATTGTTCATTCTATGGCCCCAAAACTCGAGGATCCAGGTGCTTTCACTATCCCGTGCACTATTGGTAGTGCGGATTTTGCTAAAGCCCTATGTGACTTGGGGGCTAGTATTAACTTGATGCCATATTCTGTTTTCAAAACCTTGGGGATCGGTCAACCGAGACCAACTTCCATGCGACTTCAAATGGCGGACCGATCAATGAAGCGTCCCTTGGTCATAATTGATGATGTTCTTATTCGTGTTGATAAGTTCATATTGCCGGCGGATTTTGTGATATTAGATTGCGAAGTGGATTTTGAGGTACCAATCATTCTTGGAAGACCTTTCCTAGCTACAGGGAAGGCTTTGGTTGATGTGGAAGTAGGGGAGTTAACATTCCGTGTGGGTGATGAGAAGGTGGTATTTCATGTGTGCAAATCAATGAGACAACCCAATAGCACGGAGGTGTGTTCATTTGTGGACATTGTCACAGCGGTGATAGTGGATGACACAAGTGCCTTGATTAATGTTGAAGATCCTCTTCAAGCCGTGCTTCTTAACATGGATGTCAATGATGATGCCGGTAGAGTGGAGTGCGTGAATACATTGCATGGTATGGGTTCATATTCTTATGAGCCTAGGAAGCTATCTTTGGATCTTGAGAATCGCAAAACACCGCCAACCAAGCCATCAATTGAGGAGCCACCGGTGTTGGAGTTGAAGCCACTTCCTCCACACCTCAGGTATGAGTTTTTGGGTTCAAATTCTACTTTACCTGTTATTCTTTCTTCTCCCCTAACTAACATGCAGGTTGACGCCACTTTCGCAGTTCTTCAAAAGCGCCAAAAGGCGATTGGATGGACATTGGCCGATATTCGGGGCATAAGCCCCGCATTTTGCATGCACAAGGTCATTTTGGAGGAGTATGCAAGGCCCTCTATTGAACATCAAAGAAGATTAAATGAAGCGATGCAAGAAGTGGTAAAGAAGGAGGTTATCAAGTGGTTAGATGCCGGTGTGGTTTACCCGATCTCGGATAGTTCATGGACCTCTCCGGTCCAATGTGTGCCAAAGAAGGGTGGAATGACGGTAGTGACCAATGCCAACAATGAGTTGATTCCTACTCGGACAGTTACGGGTTGGAGAATCTGTATGGACTATAGAAAGCTGAATAAGGTGACAAGAAAAGATCATTTTTCACTACCATTCTTGGACCAAATGCTCGATCGTCTTGCGGGCCGGGCCTTTTATTATTTTCTAGATGGCTACTCGGGGTATAATCAAATTCTCATTGCCCCGGAGGATCAGGAGAAGACAACCTTTACATGTCTTTATGGCACGTTCGCTTTCTCGAGAATGCCATTTGGACTATGTAATGCCCCGGCGACCTTCCAAAGGTGTATGATGGCAATTTTCACCGATATGGTGGAGGATATCTTGAGGTATTCATGGACGATTTCAGCGTGGTGGGGGATTCATTTGAGGAATGTTTGGTGAACTTGGATCGGGTATTGGCGAGATGTGAAGAAACCAACCTTGTGCTCAACTGGGAGAAATGCCACTTTATGGTGCAAGAGGGTATTGTATTGGGTCACAAAATCTCGAGGCAAGGAATTGAAGTTGATAAGGCAAAAATAGAGGTTATCTCAAGGCTCCCTCCCCCTACTTCTGTCAAAGGGGTGAGGAGCTTTCTTGGTCATGCCGGGTTCTACCGGCGATTCATTAGAGACTTCTCCAAAATTGTGAACCCGCTTAGCAAATTGTTAGAGAAGGATGTCAAGTTTATCTTTGATGAGAAGTGCATGGAGTCTTTTGAGCTATTGAAACACAAGTGTACCACAACTCCTATCATCACCGTGCCTAATTAGGATTTGCCTTTTGAACTTATGTGCGATGCGAGTGATGTAGCGGTGGGTGCGGTGTTAGGTCAACGGATCAACAAGATGTTCCATCCTGTGTACTATGCTAGCAAAACGATGAATAAGGCCAAAAGAAACTACACAGTGACGGTAAAAGAGCTATTGGCTATTATGTTTGCGATGGAGAAGTTTCGACCTTATCTTATGGGGGCAAAGGTGATCATACACACAGACCATGCAGCCCTCCGGTATTTGATGACTAAGAAGGATTCGAAAGCAAGATTGATGAGATGGGTGCTACTCCTTCAGGAATTCGACCTAGAGATTGTGGATAGAAAGGGAAGTGAGAATCAAGTTGCGGACCATTTGTCCCGGTTGGAGGAAGAGGGGAGACCATGTGACGGTGTTGAGATAAATGATACATTCCCCGACGAGTAGCTTCTTTTCGTTTCTATGTGTGATATGCCATGGTTCGCGGACATCGCCAACTTTATTGTGACTGGTAATGTCCCGTCTGAGCTCTCTTTCAACCAAAGGAAGAAACTCAAGCGGGATAGCTTGGATTTCTATTGGGATGATCCGTATCTGTTTAAATTTGCACGGATGGGGTGATAAGAAGATGTGTACTGGAAAGTGAACAAATGAGCATATTGGAGGCTTGTCACTCTTCTCCCTATGGTGGCCATCATGGGGGGGTGAGGACGGCCTCAAAAGTTTTGAGTTGCGGATTCTATTGGCCGACATTAATCAAGGATGCTAGTGACTTGGTGAAGAGATGTGATGCATGTCAAATAGCCTGCGGTATTTCAAAGAAAGATGAGATTCCCCTCAATACGATTCTTGAGGTGGATATTTTTGATGTTTGGGGCATCGATTTCATGGGTCCGTTCGTGAGCTCTTGTGGTAACACTTATATTCTTGTGGCGGTGGATTATGTCTCAAAATGGGTGGAAGCCATGGCTTTACCCAACAATGAAGCCCGAAGTGTTGTAGCATTCTTGAAAAAGAGTATCTTCACGAGGTTTGGTACTCCTCGGGCCATTATTAGTGATGGGGGGTCCCATTTTTGCAACAAGGCTTTCGACTCATTGCTTGCTAAATATGGAGTCAACCACAAAGTGACCACCCCCTATCATCCACAAGCCAGCGGTCAAGTGGAAGTCTCAAATAGGGAAATCAAGAGTATCTTGTCCAAGACGGTAAATGCTAATAGGACCGATTGGTCAAAGAAATTGGATGATGCTCATTGGGCTTATCGGATGGCTTACAAGGCTCCAATTGGTATGTCTCCGTATCGGTTGGTGTTTGGTAAGGCTTGCCATCTCCCGGTGGAACTTGAGCACAAGGCTATGTGGGCATTGAGGAAGTTGAACTTGGAATGGGATGTTGCAGCCAATCTCCGTGTGGAGCAATTGAATGAGCTTGATGAGTTTAGATTTCATGCCTACTCCAGCTCGTCCTTGTATAAGGACAAGATGAAGTACCTTCACGACAAATATGCTCGGGGAAAGGAATTCAAGGTTGGTGATGTGGTTCTTCTTTTCAACTCCCGGTTGAGGTTATTTTCGAGCAAGCTCAAGTCTAAGTGGAGTGGCCCTTTTGAAGTGGTATTTGTAACTTCTTTTGGTGCTCTTGATCTCAAAAACAAAAATGGTGAAGTATTCCAGGTTAATGGGCATCGTGTGAAGCATTACTTGGGGAAGATTGATGACAGCCACGTGGTGGCCCTCCTTCATTTGAAATGATGAGATGGTAACATGCGTCGTGCCGCGACGTTAAATCAGGCGCTTCTTGGGAGGCAACCCATGTCTTTTGCTATTTCTTTGATTTTCTTTGTAGATTAGGATTTTTGAGCTAATGGTTTGTGAGATATTGCAGGGATAATGTTGAAGCAATGCAAAACAAAAGTATAAAATAACAGGTCTCTGAAGTTTGCCAACGCGGCCGCGCTACATATCAGTGCGGTCCGCGCTGGCATGTGCAAAGATAGCTAAGTCTCTGAAGTTTTCAGCGTGGCCGCGGTGCATTTTTGCGCGGGCCGCGCTGACAGGATCAACAATTCATGCTCTCTGAAGTTTCCAACGCGGCCGCGTGACATATCAGCGCGGTCCGCGTGGGAAACTTGTTTCCTGCTATTTGACACAAACCCAGCGCGGTCCGCGGCCACTTTTGCGCGGCCGCGCTGGTAGGTAGGTACTGGGCCCCACTGTTTTCTATAAATATAGGCCCAAGGCCTCACTTTACCCTTTTTGGACTTTGACGTCCTGAACCCCTATCTACTGTTCATACTGAGAATAATCCTTGTTTGTTTGCATCAGTGCTTCATTCTTCATCATTTCTAGTAACCTTTCTTACAAATTTTACTAATTTGTTTTTATTTTTACTTTTTGTTTGCTTCCCAGTAGTATAGCTTCTTCCTTCTTCTCATTTTTCTTAGGGTTAATGCTTAGGTTAGTTTTTTGTGTTAGATTTGACTGATGAGCATGATTTTCTATATGGATAAGTGAGTAGGGACAACTAGGATCCAAGAACTTGAACAAAATTGGAAAAATTGTCAAACCCTAACTCATTCCCTGAGCAGAGTTGAACGCGGACGCGTGACATTTTTGCGCGGTCCGCGTAAGTGTTTCTGAACTTGGTACTAGCGCGGCCGCGTTGCATTTTTGCGCGATCCGCGCTGACCCAATACGGCCGCGGTCCATATCAGTGCGGACCGCGTTGGGAGATTCAGAGAGGTCTCATTGGGGGCATATGCCCAGCGCGGTCCGCCCTCCAGTTCTACGTGGTCCGTGCTGCCCCAGCGTGACGGCGTGATTGTTTTGCGCGGTCCGCGCCCCTGTGTCCTGCTTCTGTGTTCTGCAATTAACTGTGTCTTCCTTTTGTGTTATTCATCTATTCCACTGTATGTGCTTAAACTAACAATGTTAGATGCGTGTTTCTGCAGATCATGGTTAAACAAAGAGGTGGTAAACAAGTTCAACAACCCAGGAGAGGTGGTGCCTCCCGAGGGGATAAGGGCAAGAAAATAGCTAAACTCACTCCCCGAGCTCGGGCAAACATCAAAAAGACCCGGAAACTGATACGAGCTGCTGATAGGGCTGTCTCCCATTCTTCGGGGAGTGAGTATACACCCTCCCGGATCATCTCCTCAGAGTCGGCCCCCACTCACATAACTGACCCACTCCAATTACATGACACTCCTCCACCTTCACCCTCATCCAAAAGCCCAGTCAACGTTGTCTCGGATTCGTCGTCCATAGCAGGTAGTGGTGATCAATACTCCACCTCCCCCACAGCTTCATTATCCGGGGAGAGTGCAGGATATGGTGAGGGAGGTGAGCCGCAAGTTGGGTGAGTTGAACGAACCAGAAATCCCGAAGCTTGGGCAGACAGATTTGTGAGTGAGTTGGCATTCCATACATTCAGAGAGTGGTGGCCCTTGAGAAGACTGATTCCGGAGAGAACATTCATTGACAAAGACCTAATACCCCTAAACCCGAATGTGCAAAAGCAGTTCCGAACTAGATATGGCTGGGATTTCTTCAAGGAAAGATGTATTGATGCCAATGAACATATGGTGAAGGAGTTCTACTGCAACGTTTCTCACATAGTCAAGGATGCAAAGGTGACGAAGGTGAGAGACAAAATGGTAGTGTTTGATGGGAAGTCCTTGAATGACTATTTGGGGTTCAAGGAGGAGGATGAGACACAATACTTAGCTAAGCTGGCAATGGGTAAGGAGGTGTGTCCTTGGTTGGCCGAATACTTGGCAGCCCCAGGCACTGTTCCAAAATGGTTGAAAGCAGGGGAGAAGATTCTGCGGAACACCTTCAGCTTTGAAGCTAAGGGTTGGTTGACATTTGTTTGTAGTAGGCTTGACCCGTCTACACATGATCACACAGTTCCTCTTGCCCGGGCTGTTCTTGTGGCATCCATCATGGCCGGTTTTCCTATCAATGTTGGTAACATCATCTCGAGGGTGATTTTTGCTGTGGGACAGGAGACGACCATAAATTACCCCTTCCCCAATGCCTTGTCTCTGTACTTTAGGGATTTGAAGGTCAAGAAGAAGCGATTTGATGTCACAACCAAGCCGGTGGCCCCCTACTCATGGTATAGTCAGTTGGGTTCGGATAACCCAAAGTCAAAGAAATACCAGCCACCCACCTCTGCCCCAACTGGCCAGTTTGAGGAGCCAGTTGCGGTAGAGCCTTCTGCTGGACCATCCTCCATACCTGCCTCTTTCACCAGTGAGCCCTTGCCCCCAGGTCCTTCTACTTCAGTTGACCTGGCAGCCCCTTCATCAAAGACTCATCGGTTCACTGCCCACCAGCTCAGTCAGTCTTTAGCCAGTTTGAACAACTGGATGTCAGCTGCGACATCCAAGTTGTCCACCTTGGCTACTACAGTTGAGGCCCAGTCAGCACCGGCCACTGTTCAGATTCCTCCTTCTATTGAGGAGACATTGAAGAAGCTCCTGGCCAACCAAGATAAGATTTTGGAGACACAGGCCACCTTGACTAAGGCGGTAGATTCGCATGGTAAGGCTTTGAAGGAGCTCGCCAAGGAACATAAGAAGATGAGAAAGTCAAGGGCGTCGAGGGAGTCAGTGAAGAAGCTTCGAGCTGACGTAGACAAGCTATTGGCAGATCAGATGCCATTGGACTTGCTATTTGGGGATCCAGCCCTAGACCCAGCAGCATCTCAGCCACAGCAGGAGGAGGAGCCTAGGCACCCAAGAAAGAAGAGGAAGCTTCCTAGCACTGAGGGTGTAGTGATCGAGATAGCACAGGTCCATGAGGGTCCCTCCAGTGTTGCACCAGATATTCAGCCGGTCTATGTCCCGGCCCCTGTCCCAGCAGCAGAGCAGCAGCAAGCTGGGAACTAGTCTGAGGTTCCCACCAGTACAGAGGACCAGGGGACCACTGAGGAGCCAATGCAGACGGATCAGGCTTAGGGAGCCTTTCTATATCCTTTGATCTTATTTTGTGCTTATTTGAGTAGTTGGCATTGGGGACAATGCCAGCTCTTATTCGTGGGGGTGTGCCCTACTTTTTTGGATTATCTGGATGACTGTACATATTGGATTCTTATTTTATATTTTGTTGCTTTGATTTTCTAGTTGGTCTGTATATAACTTCACACTCTAGCTACTTTTCTCGCACTTTTTATTCTCTTTTGGTCTGTATATAAAGTACTTTTGGTACATATTCATCCCTCATTGTATATTCTACTCCCCTATTATACATATTCATTCGATTTTTCTATTTTCGCAAAAAATTTCGTTTTTAGCTTAGTAGATAGGCTCGTAACCTTTTGTTTTAATTTTGGCATTTTCAATAAGCCCTTGATTTTCTTAATGCCACGGTTCTTTCCAAGGGTAGAGTATAATGTGAACCGGGTGGCTCTTCCCAATGATAGATGGAGTGACTATCTTCTTAAGGGTTTGAGTTTGTTTCTTTGTTTTTTTTTTATATATTTCGTAGTTAAGGGTACCTCAGGCGAAGCTTCACTTGGGCCTAACACATTTGCCTTTGATAAGTTAGGATTTTACCATGATTATACCCCTTACTTGATATTGCTTTTGTTACAAATTGCCACAAAATAGTCCCAAAAGGCTTACAAGTTGTGCTTGATTGCAGGTTTGAGCGAAAAGGTGACAAATGTCAACGATCGGCTCAAAACGGAGTGAAACTTGCCAAGTGTCAAGAACAAGTGAAGTTGAGGAACAGGAAGACTTAGCGCGGACCGCACTGATATGCCACGCGGCCGCGCTAGGAGATTCAGAGAGGGGTAAATTGAAGTGCAAGCCACGCGATCGCGCTCCATTTCTGCGCGGTCCGCGCAAGGGAAGTTTAGAGAACCACCAGTGCAGGCTTAAGTCCCACGCGGCCCCACTACATATCAGTGCGGTCCGCGTGAAGGAGATTCAGAGACCTGGAGATTTGACCAAGTCAAGCCATGCGGCCGCGCCCCATTTCTGCGCGGTCCGCGCCGACCCTCCGCCGCGGCCGCGCTACATTTCTGCGCGGTCCGCGGCCCCCAACTTCAGAGATGAGATTTGAGAGTTCAAAGAGCCTACGCGGCCGCGCTACTTTTTTTGCGCGGTCCGCGCTGACCCCGCAGGGGTATTTTTGTCCAGATTTTCCAGCTCGGTATAAATAGATCTTTTTACCATTTTTAGGTCATATTTTAGCTTCTGAACAAAGGTTGCGCTCGTGAGACGTGTTGTGTAGCCTATTTTGGCATTTTTACTCTTGAATATCATAGATTCTAATTAGTAATCAATTAACATGTTTATTTCATCATCTATTTCTACTGTTTCTTCTTTAATTATGTCTAGCTAAACCCATTAGTTAGGGTTGTAGACTCAACCCTAGTGTGGGTAGTTAATGGGTGTTGCATTCTAGGGTGAGATTGAGATTGGGTATTTGTTATTTGGGTTAATTTTGTGTTTCAATCTAGAATTCGTGGTTGCAAACATGAATTCAAGCTTAGTGGGTCTAAATCTTCTTGAGAAAGAGAGTCATATGACCCTAAAAGTTGACATAACAAGGAATTGGGATGGACCCATGAGAATGGTAGTCCCAATTAACGGGTTAAACCTCGAAAGAGTAACTACCCTACTTGAGCCCTAGTTGCTCGGTCTAATTGGCCTACCTAATTGGTCTCGAGAGAGTCAATTGGGTAAAACCGTTCTCTCTACCGAGAGGTGTGAGAATGAGTGCAATTGTGCAACGGTTATAGCAATAAACCCAGATTTATCAATCTCCCCTTAGTAGCTTCTACTCGTTAGCTAGCCACCTAGGTAGTGTCACGACCCTAGTGCCTTTTTCCTATATTAAGCACAACTTAGTAATATTCTCCTAGCATAATTTAGTTTAAATCATTAGTTTTACAAGAGTAGTTTAAAAAAGAAAACCCCAAAAATGTGTAAAGCGACATTAGAAGTACAACCGCAACTCTAGGCTAGACAGATATTCTAACTCCTTTACTAGCTCCCTGTGGAATTTCGACCCCGATCCACTATTCGGGTATTAGTTATTGCTACCCACTCTTCCTACCATTGTGTAGTGTTGAGACGGCCACGATCACCCCTTTCAGGCGGTAGGAGGCCAAATCCACTCCCTCTATCTCAGTAGCACGCATAACTCGGAGAGTCTTGTGCATCTCATCAATGAAATCCTGAGGGTCCGCCTCGGGATCAGTACCTGTGAATAATAGAGGATCTAACTAGAGGAATCTGTTGACCCCGGAACCAGTAGAATCCCCTTGCTGGCTAGAAGAAGCGAGTGCAACATTAGATCTCTGGGCCTGGGGAGCCACTATCTGAGCCAACATATATATGGTAGGACCCCGTCAGAAATACCAGAATCGGAAACTGGGGCTGGAGATGGGACTGGAATATCAATGGGAGGGATCGTTGCACCCTCGGTCGACATAAATATGACAGATTCTGTATCAATACATTGTAAATTTTGTCAAGTTGGTGTAGGAACTAGGGCAGTCGAGTTCAGGTGTAGTGGAATCAGGCAGTGTAGTAGTCGGGGGATTATCCTCACCCATCGGGTACTCACCCGCATCATCAAGTAGAGAATCAACAGCCACTCCTGGGGTGGCATTGGCTTCTTGGCCATTTCTTGCTTTCTTCTTAGGTGCTATTTACTGAAAGTTAGAGTAATGCACGAGCTAGAGGAGGAAGACTTGCACAATCAGTTTCATCGCACAATCCAAAATATCAAAGAAGGGTATTGTTCCTAAATGTCCAAGTAACCTCCAACTTATAGATATGGTCGACAACACACCGATAAGAAGGACTCTACTAGACACAGCTTCAAGATATCCTAGGACACTTTAAAACCTTAGGCTCTGATACAATGTTTTTCACGCCCCAACCTTAGAAGCGCGACTGACACTCAACCGAGTGGACCCGGTCGAGAAAGCGTGTTAGACACTTTCTACCCGACCCACTTATGATCAAGAGAGGGCATGTTTTCATTAATTAGACAATAGGAATTTCATATATACCTTACTAAATAATTTCATTAGTTACATCATTGTTAAGTTTCAAAATGCACATATTCTTTAGAATGAGTGGAACAAGAGTCCAAAACACAACATAACCCATTTGACCTTTCTAACACCCATATACAACCCACATAGTGTCTACAGAGTCTCTAAAGATACAAAAGAGAGTTACGATAATGCGGGGACAAGGCCCGGCTACACCTCAAAACGTGGTAAAAATATGAAGAAGAGATACAGTACATGACCCCGGAATGAAATAAGGCTCACAGAGTCTGCTGGGAAGAGGATGCACCACATCTGCGATCAACACCGTCTGCTATGGAACCACTTGCATTCATTTAAAGATGCAGCGCCCCTGGCAAAAGGGACGTTAGTACCGTCGAATAGTACTAGTATGTAAGCTAACACCATCTCAATAGAATGAATAGTAATACAGGGGAAACAGTCAAGAATGCAATATGAGCTTCAAATAACAATAAAACATCAAGTTAAGGATCATAACATCATCAAGTCAATTTCCGCGTTATTAGGTTGGTGATCTTTAGTGTCGATATGTCACAATCCACAATACCACCGTGTTCTTCCACGGAGTCTGATCTCGACCCGATCGGCTAGGTCATCTCATTTGGAACATCAACCATATCCACAGTTTCAGTTACCAATTTCAGCACAGTTACCACCATGTGTACGGCATGGCGTCCGATCACGACCCGATCGGCTAGGCCATCTCATTTGAGACATCAACCATATCCATAATTTTAATTACCATTTCCAGAACAGTTACCACCATGTGTACGGTATGGTGTCTGATCATGGCCCCATCGGCTAGGCGATCTCGTTTGAGACATCAAACATATCCACAATCATCTTACTTCATATTTCTTTCCCATCTTTTCAATACATTCGCACGAGTGACCTCATTTATAAAGTCATTCTTGGCGCTTGGCTGCATTTCACAACTCCAGATTCCCTTTTTACATTCAACATCATTATCATCACTAACAATACTAAGGCCTATAATTTAAGTCATTAATACACATATAAGCAATTTGGGAATCCTAAGCACATAGAGGTTTTTCCTACACTTTGGCATAGCAACCTTTATTCAACTTTGACATGAAGTCTTAACATTTCTTAACACATATTCCACATTTGAACACATCCTCAAATGGAAAAATGGTATGATAAAGCATTAGAATAAATATTGAACGGGTACTCTTCAACGCAAATACATTCGGAATAGCCCATTCTATAATGATCAATTTGAGACTTACACCAATTACATGACACCGGGGGATTCGATTCTAGAAAGAAGGGGGTTTAGACAACATACCTTAATTGAGCTCCCTTACACTCTAAAATGTTCCGGGAATCTTAGCAACACCAAAACTATTTTGGAAATACGACAAGTTGGATCAAAATTAGGAAGATGGTCATGTTTCTAGCTCATTTAAGTACATTATCAAACACTAGGTTGCATTAATATTTTTAAGGCCTTTTTATGAAAGATTCTACCATTCCTCAACCCATTCTTAGCTCACAACATCCCCACCTACTTTAAGAATACATGCATGCAAGATATCCACCTCCACACTCAATAATTGTCTTTCTAATTATCCCCCATTTTTATAAGATTTTCGAAATTAAGAGCTAGGGTACAGATTTCTTACCTTTAGGATAAAGATCTAGTGTGTTTTCCTTGATAATCTTTGAACTTTTTTAGCAAGAATTAAGGAGCAATTTGATGATGATCACTTTCTCACACTAGGACTCTCTCTCTCACACTCTAAAGCATCAGATTTTTGCTTAAAAATGACCCCTTGCATCTATTTTATCGAAGTAGGTCGGGTTATATTAGAAAAATAGGAGCCCCGACACAGATCTGCGGTCGCATATGCGACCGCATGTGCTTCTGCGATCCGCAAAATGGGCCGCATAATGACCCTCAAGAACTAGCATTTTCCGCTTCGGTCTGCGACCAGTCTGCGGTCTGCAGACCTGTTCGGCGGTCGCATAATGCACCGTAGAACTACTATCTGAATAATCTCAAGGTTGGATATGTGATCGGAGTGCGGCCCGAGAAATGGTTCTACGGGCGCATAATGGGCTGCAAAAATGACATTAAAAATAGCCAAAAAGACTGCCTCACTCTGCGGCCATTCTGTGGCCCGTAGAGTGATTATGTGGCCGCATCATGAGCCGCAGAAAGTCTGAACTGCGGCGAGCTTGCGAGCCATAAGGTATTTCTACTATTTTTAACCCATATGCCTATCTCGACACCACAAAATTCCGGGTTTCTAGGTAAAGTTTTACGGGGCCTTACATGGCTACAGAAATCGCAAGGGCTTGCACAACACAACAAACAGATAAGCAGTGCAACCGACCCCTCCCTCCAACGACAGGTATAACTCACAAACTCACTGATAGTGCAGGTGACAACGCCATCGCTACCATTCTAAAGAGGATGGAGGAAATGGAGAATGAAAATAAGGCACTCCGAGACCTGATGAAAGGACACCAAGAACGAGTTGACAAGATACCGGGCGCTCCTAAACTGTTGCCGAAAAGGGACGCTGGCAGGTTCGTAGAGCAGCCGTACAGCGATGATGCGGCCCCGCATGCCATACCAAAGACCTTCAAAATGCCGCCCTACCACAGGATATACGACGGAACGACCGATCCTGAAAATCATGTGACTCATTACATCATCATTGTGAAAGGCAACAACCTCGCCAAGGAACAAATGTCCTCAATTTTGCTGAAGAAGTTTGGAGAGACCTTCGCAGGAGGGGCATTAACATGGTATTCGCAGCTACCAGCATGCTCCATAGAAACTTTCAAAGAAATGGCCAATAAGTTTGTAATCGTCCATGCCGGAGCCAAGAAGGCCGAGGGGAGAGTAAACGATATATTTGCTATTAAGCAGTACCTGGGAGAGGGACTAAGGGGCTTCCTCGTCCGGTTCAATAGAGTAAGGATGACTCTGCCAAACGTATCCGAAGGGGTGCGGTCGCAACTTTTCAGAACGGGCTGAATATAGAGGGTTCAAGAGAAACTAGAAAACTGTTGAGCTGATTGATGAAGTATCCTCCAACCACTTGGGACGAAATCCACAAAGCTTATTGTGCCGATGTCCGAGCAGACGAGGACGATCTCAACGGACCAACTCACCGGCTAACCTCGGTACATCCTGAATCCAGAAAAGAACGAAGAGACAATTTCAGAAGAGATCATCCAATTCCGTGATCTAATAGGGAACAGCACCAACCGTATGTCAGGGCGGCCGCCACATCCTGCCTCCACAATGAATAGGCCCGTCCATACCAAGGACAGGGACTCATCGAAATGAAAGAGGTATGCCTCAATTATTATCTGCTTAAAATTTTTGTTTGTCGCCTACAGAAATAATCTACGCTCCTGAGAAACTCGGAATAAAAGTGAAGTGACCGCCGAAGATGAGATCAGATCCGAACACCAGAAAGTCCGACGCCCTCTACGAGTTCCACCAAGAACGCGGGCACGAAATAGAAGATTGCATCGCCCTCAGACAGGTAGTCATAAACATGTTACGGAAAGGGCACCTCAAAGAGCTGTTAAGAAGGGAGGGCCAACTTTGCCAGAGGACGTGAACATCAAGGACGGCGAATCCGCCATCGCCAGATTGTACCATCACATGATCATCGGCGACAGTGACGACGCCTCTGTCAACGGCGTGAAGTTCACCACCGCTCACAAACTCAAGGGGTCTATCACCCGTGAATGGTACGACGGACTCGAAGAAAGTATCATCTTCGACGAGTCGGATGCCGATGGTTTGACTTTCCCTTATAATGATGCCCTCGTTGTTACTTTACACATTTTAGATGTTGATGTCAAACGCATCATGGTAGACGATGAAAGCGGTGCATGCATTATCCATCTTCGAGTCCTTACCCAAATGAGGCTCGAGGATAGATACTGTTGCGCTGCATCACGCTAACTAGTTTTAATAATGCAGTTGAGCGAACATCCGGGGAAATTACACTCCCCGTCTTGGCCGGCGGGTTGACTCTGGAGATGACATTCCATATCATGGATAAGGCCATTACGTACAACGCCATAGTGGGACGACCATGGATACACCCCGTGAGAGCCATCCCATCCAGCCTATACCAAGTAATTAAGTTCCCGATGCCATGATGGATATTCAGCATACGCGGAGAACAGCGCATGTCCGGGAATGCTACCGCATTGCCTTGGATAGCACGACCATCCAACAGAAAAAAAGACAAAAAAAGGGGCATGTCAATCAACAGGGTCAATGTCGAAGCAAGAAGAAATCGAGGACGTCATCATGGATCCTGACATGGTCGAGGCTGCAGGTTCGACCATAGAAGACCTGACCCCGTTCAATTGGACCTCAACGATCACAGCAAGAAGTCCTGTATCGGCCATGCTTAATAGCTAATGCAAATTTGTTAGCTTTCAGCCATGCTGATATGTCGTACATCCCAAAGGAAATCGCCCCACACAAGTCAAACGTCGACCCATTCCATCCTCTAGTAAGGCAAGTCAGACGTAAATTCAATTCCGCCATCACGATGCAGTCCGCGAGGAGGTGGAAAACTGTTAGAAAACGGCTCCATCAGGGAGTCGAAGTACCCCAAGTGGATTGCCAATGTAGTGATGGTCAAAAATAAAAACGGGAAATGGCGGATGTGCGTGGATTTCACAATCTTGAAAAAAGCATGTCCGAAGGACTAGTTCCCGTTACCCCACATCGACCAGCTCATCAACGCAACAGTTGGGCACGAACTATTGAGTTTTTGGATGCTTACTTAGGCTATAATCAAATTCTCATGGAGGAAGATGACCAGGAGAAGACCACATTCATCACCCACCAAGGAACGTATTGCTATAGGGTCATATCGGTTGGACTAAAAAATGCGGGGCTACTTATCAAAGGTTTGGTAACCAAGATGTTCAAAGACCAGCTCGGTAAGAGTGTGGAGGTATATATAGACGATATGTTGGTCAAGTCCAAAAGGACAAAGGATCACATCCCAGATCAAATCAATGTTTTCGAGAGGAGACCAGAACTCTTAGCCACCAAAAAGTAAGTCCAAAGGTTGACTGGTCGTATCACCGCCCTATCAAGGCTTATTTCGCGGTCGTCGGATAGATGTCACAAATATTTTGCCGTACTCAAGAAGAATAATGGCCTCAAATGGAATTTCGAATGCGTCTAGGCTATGCGAGAACTAAACGCATACCTATCATCACCGCCCCTGCTTTCAAAACCCGAACCTGGGAGTAAATCCTCGTCTACCTAGCCATATCCGAGGTAGCAATAAGCGCAGTCTTGATCAGCAAAAACAAAGGTACGCAATCTCCTATCTATTACATTAGCAAAACACTCGTCTACGCTAAGACAAGGTACCCACACCTCGAAAAATTAGCTCTGGCCTTGGTCGTAGCTTCACGAAAGCTTAAACCGTATTTCAACGCCAACCCATCTCGGTCGTCACAAATTTTCCCCTGAGGAGATAAAAGTGTAGTCCACCTCCTCAGCTCATCACTAGACCAAATCAAGGTAAGAACCATAATCTTAACTTGGGACTGGGGAAATCGCATTATCGCATATTTTCAGGACAGTACACTTACAGGCGAACAAAAAGAGGCCAAGAAACTAAGAATGCAAGCGCCTGGATACAGTCTCTTTCATAGCGACCAATACATGAGGACTTATGGCGACCCTCTAGCGAAGTGCTTAGGACCGAACCAAACCCAGCGCATCCTCGAAGAAGTCCACGAAGGCTCATTTTGGCAATCGACCACTAGCTAGATGCCTCATATGGGCAGGATACTTGTGGCCCACCATGAAAAAGGATGTCGCGGGCTTCGTGAGGAAATGCCAACAGTTCCAAAAGTACTCCCAAATGATTCACTAAGCAGGAGAACACCTCCACTCGGTCACCTCCCCTTGGCCTTTCATCTAATGGGGAGTGGACATCGTGGGCCCAGTAATGTACGATTCCATTTGGTTTTATCTGACTATTTCTCTAAATGGGTGAAAGCTGAAGCATTCGCCCAATTACGGGAACATGAGCCAATCACCTTATATGGAGAAACATCATATGCCGATTCGGCCTACCCAAGGAAATCAACTATGACAATGGACCCCAGTTCATAGGGAAAAAATAGTCGAATTCTTCGAGAAATGACATATCAAGAGGATACTCTCAACCCATTACTATCCAGTGGGTAACGGGCAAGCAGAATCCTCCAACAAGTCTATATTAAACATCATGAAGTAAAAGCTCGAAGACGCCAAGGGTCTGTGGCCGGAAATGCTACTAGAAGTATTATGGGCATATAGAACAACTCCGAAAACGAGCATAGAAGAGACACCAAAGAGACGCCCTGCTCTTTGGTTTATGGGACTGAGGAAGTAATACTGGTCAAGGTCGGCGAACCCAGCCTAAGGTACTCCTATGAAAGCGGTATGAGTAACGACGAGAGCAGAAGGCAGGAACTCGACGAAATTGACGGACGAAGAGACATGGCCTACATAAGAATGGTCGCCCAAAAACAAAAAGCAGAACGTTATTACAACAAGAAAGCGAATGTTCGACCGCTTAAAGTCGGGGACTACCTATTGAAAGCCAAAACTCAAGCGAGCAAAGGTCCCCGAAAAGGCAAGCTGAGAACAAATTGGGATGGTCCGTACAAAATCACAGCCAAAATGAATAAGGGTTCATTCCAACTAGAGACAATGGAAAGAAAGCTACTACCAAACAATTGGAATATCAGCCACCTCAAATACTTCAACTTTTGAGAAAAAAACGTCCCCCAAGTCGTACTCTTTTTCCCCTCACTTGGTTTTATCCCATTTGGGTTTTCTCAAGGAGGTTTTTAGCTAGGCGGCGAAGGGAACGCTTCGAGTCAAAGTACGCGAAGGTAGGGTCGTGGTTACTATTTTATTGCTCGACCCTTCAATACTCTCCTGGTCAACAATTAAAGGGACTAGATAGACCGGGACTTGGACTGGAATGCCAGCCAACACCCAAAAATCTATAAATTTATCCAAATATGTAACCAAAGCAACAATGTCAAAAGCAATAAGAAACTTACGATTATCAGCGCACCTTTTTCGTGTTAAGGTTATGTTCGACCACGCTCAAACAAACACCTACTGGCCCTCGGCCGCGATTTAATAAAAAGTTATGTTCGACCCCGGTCGAACTAACACCTACCTGCCCTCGGCCACGATTTAACGAAAGTTTATGTTCGACTAAGCCCGAACAAAGACCTACCGGCCCTCGGCCACAATTTAAAAAAAGGTTATGTTCAACCCCGCTCGAACAAACACCTACCAGCCCTCGGCCACGATTTAATGAAAGGTTATGTTCGACTAAGATCGAACAAACACCTACCGGCCCTCGGTTGCGATTTAATGAAAGGTGATGTTCGACCCAGCTCGAATAAACACCTACCGGCCCTCATCCGCGATTTAATGGAAGGTTATATTCGATTACGATCAAACAAATACCTACCCGCCCTCGGCCATAATCTAACAAGAGGTTATGTTCGATTATGATCAAACAAACACATACCGGCCCTCAGTCGCGATTTAACGAAAGGCTATGTTTGACTAAGCTCGAACAAACACCTACCGACCCTCACCCACGATTTAAGGAAGATTATGTTCGACATCGACCGAACAAACACCTATCGACCCTCGGCCACATCCCAACACAGAAACAAAAATATACACAAGTACAGAAAATAAACCACAGGAGGAGAAGAAGATGCAAAGAACAACTTTGATATTTCAATAGGCTTGTGAAGACGCTGGCAAAAAATACACAAAAAATCAAAACAGAAAACTACTGGTCACCACCATTAGGGCCTTCAACATCCTCTCCAACTTGGCCCTCAAAAGAATCGCCACCCTGACCATCACTACCCTCGCCATCGCCACTTTCGCCCTCAGGATATACGGCACCATACCAGGAATGCTCCTCGAGCCGATCTACACCATCGCCCCCCTCGTCCTCACCGGCCTCAGGCGTAGCGGGATCATACCCACAAGTGACTCGAGCTTTACCAGCTTTAACACAAACATCTTCGATGGCAGCCTCAGAAATAGATCCCGCTGCATGCAAATCTCGAAAGACATCTAGCTGGGCCTCGGCATGAATCCACTCCTCATATAACTCCCGAGGATCATTAGGAAAATCTGAAGTGCGGGAACAGGACGGTTGTGCCAGTAATTGGGCCTTCTCGGCCTCCAGAGCAACAACTCGATCGTAGAGGCCAGAAATCTCTCTCTCTAACTCCCTAATCCTTACATTGAGCTGTTCTTCTTTGAGCTTGGCCATCGTTCAATCGTTTTCTCGCTCGGAACGGAGAGTCCGAATCACCACCTCAACGGACTCCGCCTTCCTCAAAGCCTTCGTCCACGCAGACTCCGCCTTCTCTAGCTCGCCTTGCTTCTCAGTGACCTTGCCACTAAGAGCTTCCGCCCGAAATTGACATTCCTCGAGCTGGCCATGCAACATCACTACCTGAGCTTGGAGATCACTGCACTGAACTTCGGCCCTGTTGCTAAGCTCAAGCTCTTCCTTTTTGCTCCTCAACGTCCCCTCCAGGACGTTGCAGTTCCCCACAATCCGCACCAGCTCCTTGTCTCTGGCCTTCAATTCCTCCCTCAGTTGGCGCACATCGGCGCCTTCATGAAGCCGACACTATAGCTCCTGACTTCTGAAGGACTCTGAAGTACTTGTCCTTCAACTTCACATAGATATCTTTACGCCTTTTCTTCCTACGAGCACTCTCAATTTCTAAGACGACCGTCTACAAAATGAACAAAGGAAGTTAGAGACTGTGAAAGAAACAAAACCAAAGGAAAACAACTAACAGTAAATGTACTTACCCGAAGGGTGAGGCCGACAATGTTATTCATAGTCTTGAGGGTCGCACCCTCAAATTCAGAACTAAGAGGGACAAGGGATGGGATAATCTTCTCGGTATCCACGAGAAGATTATGGTCCATCAGGATCGTAATAGTCCTTGAACTCCCCTCCAACCTTACTTCAAGCTGAGTAAGCCCCTCATCAATCATCCTCAGCTCGTGTACATCCATGTCAGAATCGGATCTAATATCCTCCTCAGCAACAGCCTTACCTCCATCATCAGTCGAAGAAGGTACGTCCGCCGCAATCCCGAAAGACAAGGCCTCTTCGCGTCTTGGAAGAAAAGGATCGTCACTGCCCACCACGCCTTCGAACTCATCCCCCACAGGCCGTATATCCATATCCTACAAACAAATGACCTCGAGACTAGCCTTTGTGCTCTACCCAATATGTATTGTGGTCGTTTCCTGAAGGACAAAATCGCAATCTCCTACATCAGCGGCCGTCGACCTCTCTCCCTCGGAGTCCACGGCCCTCCTCTTACGAGGCATCAAATCTCCAACACCGAGCAAATGTTCATTATCCTCGTCTATAAGAGCGTACAAAGGAGAAGTTGAGGTCTCTGCATCCAAAGTCCCCAGGCCGAAGGAGGGAAAGATTCGGATACAGAAACAGAAGGGACCGGGACTAAAGCAGGATCAACCGCAGTCGAAGAAGGGGCGGGAGCCGAGGACATAGTAACTTTCCTCTTCCGGAATAAGGGTGGGGGAGCTCTCGACCTCCTCGAAGATCCCCTAGCTGAAGCTAAGGAAACACAAGGAAAGGGAAAGGTCAACAAAGGTAAACAAAAAAAAAATAACTAAGACACCGATGGTAAAAGGAACTTACCAGTCGAAGGGAGAGCAGGCCCAAACTTCTTGAAGAAACTTGACCATTCACGAATCCCTACAATGTGAGGGAGGAGCCGATCGACCCAGTCAGAAATATGAGCGACCGAAAGAGGGGGAGAGGTTTTGGTTGCATGAGAAGCGGATAAGAGGTCAAAGCCCACGACCTAGCATAGGAGAAAAATCAGATACTACAAGCAAGGAAATTAGGTACTTACGAGCATAAATCCAAGCCTCAAGCAAACCGTTGACATTGGCCACCACGTCCTCGGTTCTGACAAAAAAGAAGTTGAATCAGAATTAGCGGTTGGCTTTGTCGTCCATCTTCACCACCAAGCATTTTCCCCCTCGGTGGCGAAGATTCGACATCGTTCCCCTATAAAAGCTAGGGGCGAACAAATGTATTAAGTGTCGAAGTTTCAACTCGACCCTGGCTAGCTCGGCAAATTTGGTAAGCATCTTTATAAGTTTATAAACATACGGCACGAGTTGAGCTGGGCAAACGCCGTAATAACGATAGAATTCCTCCACTAGTGAAAGGAGAGAGAAAATAGCCGACTTGGAAGGGGTAGGCATAAAAGGTGCAATACCCAAGTCGGTGGAACAGCACCGTATCCCGCCCGACCTGGATTAATTCAATGTGATTGGGAAGGCCGAACTTAGCCTTAAGCTCTTCCAAATTCCTTCACTGTCATCATTGACCGATAGGCTCCAGGTTCAGCATCAGGTGATTTGGTGAAATTGAATCTGGAATCAGGGTTGCGTGGAATTATCTCCTCCACCGACGGGAAGGTTCCATCCTTAACGGTGGTAGGAACACTCTCCTCGTGGGAGGGAAACACAGCCAAGGGGGCCACATGACTTCCCTCACCAGACTCAGAAGGTATGTTAGACATAGTTTGATATAGGAAAGAGAGGTATCAAACGAGGAAGAGCTAAGAACAATACAAATCATTGGAACGGAGAAGAGAAGTTCAAAGTAAGAAGAGAGCAAGAGGAAAATATGGGATTTCGAAACAACAGAAAACTTAAACCTCAAAATCGCGTCCAAATATCTTTATTTATAAAGGCATTGGCACCAGAACCGAAAACGGCTCATCATTATTGGCACCAAAACCGAAGCGGCAAGTTCAATCAAAGGTCACACGCGAAATGAAGTAACACATCGGGAATATTCGTCATAATGACGCATAATGTCATCCTAACTCGTGGACAGCATAGTTTTAGTAAATCACCCAGGAAAATCGAAGCGTTTGAAATGTGCGGCCCACGTAGGGCCACGCTACCAGTTTGCCGCAACCACCACGGCCTGCATAGCTCGCTCGATTGTGTCGACCACAAAGAACAAGATCCGCTCTTCGAACCCGCCTGAAGTCAGTCTCAATAAGTGGAGGGACTAACTCTATGGGTCAAAATCTATCTTTAGAATATTTAAGCCAAGATAGTACTAGGAGAAGAGTTTCCAAGTCGTCGTTTGTCGAAACGGCCCAAGAAGCGGCGAAGTCCATGGTCGAAGAGTCAACAAGGGACGAAGTCGAAGACTTAACAAGGGACGAAGTCGAGGAGTCAACAAGGGTCGAGGCCGAGGTCGAGTACTTTTGATTGAGTTATAACGGCTAGTTTCAAGATAGGATATTATAGAGAATATTCTAGTGAATATTCTCTGCACTTATACTATTAGGATTTTTTGGGAGCATGTTCCCCATGAATAGAAAAATACACTATGATAGGGGACATGTGATATTCATTTGTAAAGAACACACTTTGACTTGAGAAAGAGAATCAGATCTCATTTGTTAAGATACAAACATCACCTTTTCACTGAGATTCTTGTCTGCACTTTTTCACTAGATCCGCAAATAACTCAAATATTCAAGGGATTGTCTATCATTCATCATTGTCAGAAAGAACATCCACTTAATCCATCATTTCTTGGGTGACTCATTCATTCTATTTACTTAAATGTCATTTATTGCTATTCATTGATATTGGATGTTACAGTATTGCCTCTATTTTCTGGAATATTTATTATATGCCACCGCCACTGTCCGACTATATCTACATAATATTTGTTGCTTCTTTAAGAACTCCATCTAAAAATATTATTGTTAACCAAGATTAACCCTTATTTATATAAATTTAATTATTTTAACCAATCTAATTTTTTGGTCAAACATTTTCTATCAGAAACTTCTTCATTCCAAATAAACTATTATTTAGTCTTATAGCACATTAAACATCTAAAAATGCATAGATCCATCAACAAATAAAGTGATCTTGTTCATCAGTTTCAAGTAGTACAAAACATAGAAGAGATTGAAAAGAAGTTGGGACATGGAATTTTTCGATTCTGAAAACGCAACGCAGACTTTGGCCCCTATTGAGCCTATGTTTGAGGTCACTTTCTGTTTGCACTATTTGTTGTTAGTAAATTCAAAAGCATCTTTCATGTCTCCTTGTCCTTGTACAAGAAATAAACTTTCACCTCAAACTTTGAATGAGGATAAGTTATCTTCTTCACATGTATAGCAAAAATGACTTTGATATGAAGTTCTATTTCAAGATGTGGAACTTTGTCTGCCTCTAGATTATATGAGGTACCCTTAAAATTCATCAAATACCTAATAAGTAGTACTATATGGGCAATTTGGTGGCTTATAATTTAACTAACGCAAATACTAGCCAATGACACCATAAAATAATCCTTAAATCTCAGCTCTCGCTAATAATACGAATTTGCATTAACAAAGGTAGTGTAAATCCATAAATGTAGCGCTAACGTATCCCATAAATGTTTTCCAAGAAGAAAAGGTCAAAAGGATAACAATTGCACCAAAAGAAAAAGAAATGATGCGTGAAAATTAACAGAAAAAATTACGCTCCACAATAAACATATACACTATATTTACCATCCGTAGCTATATTTTTAGAAATTAACATTCGTACTTATATTTAAATTTTATAGCAAATTCACATATAATACTGAAACAAGAGATCAATTGTTTTGAACTGAAACAAGAGAGCAGCAAGCTCTTATAGCTCAGTTGGTTAAACCATTCGCTTAGTAAGGGAAGGTCTGTATTTCTGCCGCCTTGGTTGTACTCGTTGCGCGAATGAATACAGTCAATAAGTGTTATATTCGTTATATACGCCATGTATTTCGTCTTGGTTGTATTCGTTGCACGAACGGATACAGTTAATACATGTTGTTTTTGTTGCGCCAACGAATATAGTTAACACAAGCTGTATTATAGCACGTCTGAATACAAATGTTATACGCTGGTAACAATTGAACAGTGGCTACGAATGATAATTACACAAACTATAATTACTTCTGATAATTAGGCTCTAAACTGTAGTGCTTTATGAAAAATCCTCAAATTAATTTGCCATATGAGAAATTGCATTTAGATTGTCCTTTAACGTTGTTCAATACAAAAGCAATGTCTTTCAAGTTTCAATTTTCGAATAAAAAGCTAGAGCACTGGACAAAAAGCGATGGCCCAGTAATCAATCAATACTAAGTGGGCCTGTACTCCAAAAGAGTCACACTCTACAGAAAGGGCCTAGCCGTCCGGTACCAACAGTCGCTACTATATGCATTTGGGCCCCATGGCCCGTGGGCCGCTTCCCTGTCCTTAAAACCTATCCAAATTATTACAAAATTAAAAGAAAAATTTAAAATCTAGCATTTTCAAAGCCGTGCAAATCGCTGACTCTATTCATCGACTTCCTCATTGTAGCCACTTTAGCTAGTTTTTCAGCTGCTCTCCAAGCCGATGTAGGCGTTAGCGGCTCGCCATTTTCGTCTAAGAACAAACCGATTTCCCTCTCGTTGGTTCTCTGTCGTTGGATCAATTTTTGCTGCTCTACTTGCTGTTGATATTGTTTCCTCCATTGCACTTCGGTTAGCTCGGCTTCTAAGCCTCTAACATACTCGTCGACAAAAGCTGAGCCCGATTGTATCAACAATGCTCGAGCCGATGATAGTAATTGCGTCGCGCTAGATAGCTCGTTGTGCTCGATTAATCTCTTAGACTCTGCGATTGCTCTCGTAGTTATAAAGAGATTCCTCAACCGTTCGATCTTCGGAAGGGATGATCGAACGGCTTGAGGTCTCGGAACAAGCAAAGAATGTTCTCTTCCATAGACTGCTTCTTGACTTGCGGGGTCCTTGTAACAGCATCTAACGGATAACACATGGTGTGACCCATTAGTCATCGTTGGGACCTTTACTTCTAATAGTAACTCTCTTTCCTCCTCGGCGTAGAGATCGCCGAGCCGAACACAGCTCGAGCTGAGAACCGTTGGCCGACCGTTGTAAGAATAAACTGCCGCAACTTCAGCCGGGTCTGAACCGGAAGAAAAATCCAGCTGGATTTTCAGATCTTGAACCACAACACTCAATAAACCGCCAACACATTTTGAGAAAGCATCTTCGGCCGGTTCATAGCTGTAGCCAGCTTTTTTACCAAAGCCAGTAGAGTGAACCGGAATTTCTATATGACCAAAACGTGTCGAAGACACGTGGGCGGATTCCGACCGTGGATTGTGAGTGTTACTTCCCTGGATCTTCTCATCCTGACCGTCCGATAACAGCATAATGCTAGCCACTGGATTTCTCTCCCGCCGATCTTCAAGTACTTTTGTTGCTTTCCTCAAAGCTTCGCCCATACAAGACCCTTGGCTACAAACAAGCCGGTCAACAATGCGCCGAGCCGAGCGTTGACCTTGTTGAGTCATTCTTCTCAATGGAAGTAACCTTTTCGGCGTAGCCGAAAAAGCCACAATTGAAAGCCGATCAGCTGAGCCGAGAGAGGAAATAACTAATCTCATAGCTCGTTTTAACATCTGAAGCTTAGCTCCACTCATGCTACCGCTCACATCCAACACAGTCACCAAATCAATCGGCGCACGCCGGGTCGAGCCTAGAAAATTGCCCATCCCGGTATTAGCATTCCCCACCGGAGACATTGGCGGAGGTGGTGGTGCTTTGACCTTCAAAACAACAGCGTAAGTCTCATGAGTTCTGCCAACTGAAACAAGGGCAGCTTCAGGCATTAAACTTACTTCAACACCTCTGTTATTATCTCTCTGATTAGCAAATGCTTCATCACTCGAAATGGGATTCACGAAAAAACCACGAAATTCTTCAACTTCTTCATCTTCATCTTGTTCTTCATTTGCTTCTGGTATTGGAACAAATTTAGTTCCAGCTCTAGGAGTCAAAAGTGGTTCATCATCATTATAAGCTTTGAAATCACACTGCTGCTGCTCTGGTTTGTAATAAGTTTTCACATTTGGTAGCAAAGTTTGCGGCTTTTCTTGTTTTCTGGTTGGGGTATTGGGATATGATTCTTGTTGTTGTTGTTGAAGTTTATGAATGGCTAAAAGGGGTACATCTTTCCAAGTGGAATTACAAACAGGACAAACCAAAGTGCTCTGTTTTCTAACGTGAGAAGCAATGCAAGGAAAATGAAAAGTATGAGAGCATTCTGCTGTGTATATTGCCATTCCTTGTCCTGATTTCACATTCTGTGTACAAACTCCACAGCTTTGCTGCAAATACAAAAAGATTAGATTTTTACAAATAATTGAGGGGAAAAAAACAGAGAAATGATATATTGAAATGTGTAAAAGTTACTACTTACTTTTGAGAGGCGGAGGGTGTTTTTAAGAATTGAAAAGGGAGATCTTGGAGAAGATGGATTGGAACCAAGAAAAGTTTTTGGGCTTTTGGTGTTGGATTTTGGGGTTGTTTTGCAATGGAGATTGGGACTAATAAGGCTGTTGATATCGTTGGAGTTTGCTTTATTGGTTTTACAACGCAAACGAGGAGTAGAAGGATTGCTACTTGATAAAAAACCAAGCTTTGTGCAGCTTCTTGGGCTTGGGATTTGTTGTCCATTTTGTTGTTGTTGTGAATCTTGTGCATGTTTATCAACAAAATGAGGTTCTCTGTCTCTTGGGATTGTTGTGCAAAAAGCTCTTCTCCAACCTGTTCCCATTTCTCAAATAAACCAATGTTTCCAAATATCAAGATTCAAGAAACTATTGTATTTGCTGGATGGTTATATGAGAAGATGATAGCAAAGTTATAAAGTGAAAATAGTGACGGATCTGAACAAGTTGACAAAGAAACTGGAGGTGGAAGAAGAGAATTGAAGATATAGAAATCTCAGCTCAGACTTTATACAGTCAGAGCCTTTTTCTTTGCCTTTTTTTTCCTATCTATTTACTATTTTAGAACCAAAAAGATCGCTGCATCTATAAAGAGCTTGAGATCTGTTTCTTCTTTCTCTTGTACTCTGTGTGTCATAGGGGGAGTTTTGAGTAGTCTTGTTGATTGAATTATATATACAAGTATATATTCCTAGAACATGGTGTGATTATTTTTGAGGAAAAAGTTACCTGGTGCTTGATTGGTGTTTGGCATATGGATCGGAAAACTTGAATAAAATACAGTAAAGAAAAGTGGTGAAAACAGAATTGGAAGTTTGCCTCTATTTTTTTGGAAAGGTCAACGGTCTCTCCAAGAGGACTTAACTTATTTTAATCTCTTCATGATTAATTAAGTGCTCAATTATGATTGATCATATGACAATTCACATTTAAGACAGGATTACATTATTGTATGCTATGATATTGAGGTGACTAAAGGAAAGTTCAATTAGAGTTGCCTTGTCTCGAACTTCATTAATAATAGGGATTTTTATCTTCCTATACTACATAGGAAACCTTTTTACCCTTCATGTTTAAGGTTTGATTTAATTACAAACCCGTATACCAAATTACCAATCCTATACCATACTTAATTAAGGGTCTAATTAATGGGCAGTTTTTACTCCTTAATTAAAGGTATCCATATATCCCACGTTTCTCTCTCCCCTTAATTCCTAAGATCTGACCAGCGCCGTAAAAATCCATTGCTTTTAAACAGATGGAAGTAATCTCTCACTCCGGCAAATACCAAATACCAGCGGCAAAATCAAATCAAATTAATCAAATCTTCGAAGTGTTTCTCTGCGTCTCTGTTGGGGTTAAGCGAAGTAGAAGAAAGGCTCAAAGATGGAGGAAGATTTGAAAATGGAGGCAGTACGCGAAGTTGAATTAGACGATGAACACAGAAGACTTCCTCAATAAATCAATCAACAATTCTCAATTGTAAATTTGTTCTGTTATTTGTAGTTTTTTGTAGAAATTTTGTAGATGAAGAGATTGTAGAAATTTGACATCCACAATTAATCTGCAAATTGTCTACAAAATTTTACAAAAACTACAAATTAACTACATTTAACCTACATTATAACTACAATCTGGAAACAATTTACACATGGAAGTTCTTCAAGTTGGAATTGGCCACATCTACATTTCTTGNAAGTTTACACATCGGAAGGTTCTTCAACGTTGGAACTTAGGCCACATCTACAGTTTTTGTTTCTAGACACACAATGTACCGCTTCACACCATCCAACACAGTATGTATATGATCTGTTGAAGCCCTCACCTATATTTTCAGAACAAACACAAAAAAAAAAGTTACAATATTAAAAATATAGTATCTACAATATATCTACATTTTATCTACAATTTATCTACAAATTAACTACAAACTATAACTAAACTACAATTTGCCTACAATTTATCTACAATCTGGAGACACTATATATTAAAATATTTTTTTCCTGCACCAAATAAAGAAATTGTAGTCAAATTATAGATATATGTAGTAAATTTGTAGATAATATTCTAAAACTAAGAAGACCTATTGCTGTTATTTTTTTCTATTCATTTTTGTTGTTGCTTACAAGCTTTAAGTTATTGTCATTGATCTGCCTTTGAACTCTCCACTTTATGTCCATTTAATTGGTGCTTGTTTTTTTTGAATCAGATGTGACATCATGCTGGCTGCATCTTGAGGAAAGCAAAGCAGATAAAATCGTATGCCATTTTCTTTTCTAGAAAAATGCAGTTAAGATGTGGTTTAGCGATACTAGAAGAAACGAAGAAACGACGAAGAACAAATTTTTTCAACTTTGAGATGTTGAAACTCGAAAATTTGAATTGTTCGTTCTTTTTTTTTCGAGAATTTGAATTGTAGTCCTGGAGAAAAATACGTAGATGAGAAATCTCCTTTCCCTTTTTAAAAATTAAAATTAATGTAGAATCAATTAACACCAAGATTTTCTCCTTAATTTTAGGGAATATTCTACCCTTTAATGCCTAATAGTCGAATGGTACAAAGTTTATAGGCAAAACATGGACTGGGCGGGTAATTAACAAACAATGCACATTTTTAGTAATAAGGTTTCATATATGGTATAGTTAGGAAAAAATCCCTTAATAATACTCCTACCATTTTTGATAACAGAAGAGAATTCACTTCAATAATAATGCCTTTGGTTCTGACTCCTCCAAAATTAACTTGGAATCTTTACATATATAGCCGGTCGTATTCATTGTTTACTGTTTCTAGTCATATACATAAAATATACATTGATTGTACATAAATATACACATATAGTTATACCTCTACCGGCTATTTTTAGTTTATGTGGTTGGATGAACGACGGCTAGTTGGGTTAATTCTTCAATTAGGTTCTCTCCACTTACCTTGGTTAATTTTTTTGATTTTCTACCACAAGAAATTTATTTAAATCATTGATATTGATTAATGATTGAATTTAAAAGGAACGATTATCTTTATGCCATTAGTTTTCTTTTTGCACGGAAATAAATTTTTAGAGATAGAATCAACATAATAAGTAAAAAAACATCAAAAGGGAAATAACATATGCTTGTTAAAAATGGAAAGTAGGTGGTGCTAATGTATTTGATGTGCGTGAAAATTTTATTAACTCAATAATCACTAGTGATTTAATTGAGTTTTAGTAAGATGCTTGTCCTGAAATGATATCTTGTAATGTCACATTGATCTAAGTACAATAGAATTTTTCGTTCATAAAATAAATAATAAAAAAATTCTACCTTTTTGTATGGATTAGACACTATTCCATCAATCATCATGCATAGTACCTCGAGGTTCTTTTGGAATCATGATCTCACCTCTGCCAATGAACAAGCCAACCGTCCTTTATGAAGTTTCAAAAAAGTGAAGAAAAAAAATTTGTTACTAATTTTTTTCAATTTAAATATTTCTGTATACACTTTACTTGATAGATTCGCAAATACGTAGCTAGGGCTATGGTTTGTGCATAAACAACAACAACAACAAACCGAATGTGTTTCCACAAGTGTATTTGGAAGGATAATGTATACGCAGACTTTATCCCTATCATGCGATGAAAAATAAATTATTTCTCATAGACCCTCGGTTAAAGACAAAACGAAAGGAATCAGTGACAACAAGTAACAACAACAATATATTACGAAAACATGCAAAGTTTCTACCAAGACTTTTGTAATTTTTCTGGTCATTAATCACCAAGTAAAGAATTTTTGGAACAGTCATATTTGACTTGCCATAGTTTCACTCATTATGGAAGAGATATAAAAAAGAATTTAACATGAAAATAAATTGTGTAACTGAAAGAGTATAAAACAATTATATTACTACTAATAAAATAAGATATAAATAAACAGATATTGAAAATCATAATGTAATTGTTGCCTATCATGTCAAAATAATTGATTCCTACCAAAAAAATTCAAAAACTCTACCAAAAATCTGGCATGATTATCCCAATCAGCACTGGCATCTTGCTTTGGTATAGGTAGGGGAAGTAGATTTATAGGAACCTCTGCTACTGCAAGTATGAAAAAAGCAATTTTAAATGTTTATGTACTAAAAGGCAAAATTTACAGCTAAGCGAACCTATTGTAGGGGAATAGAGTGGTCATTTGTGTGAAAATTCTTGATCTTTGAGTCATTAATTAGTCTTTAACATAAATTTATTACTCCTAACATTTACTAGGTCTAGTATCCCAAATTAATGTCAAAAAATTAGAGCCAGAGCTAGACTCAGAGACTATCAACTAAGTAGGTAAATGTTGTCTATGAAACAAGTGTCAGTTCTTTTCAGATCGTTTTGTTTCACTTGTAGGCCCCTAGACCTTGTTAAATTAAGAAATATTATCTCATTAAAACTATTAAAGTAATAAACTTAAGATTAAACAATGGGTACATACATTTGTTAATCGTACCACTAGCATTAGAATTATTATAGTTTTTTCGGAAAAGGGTAAAAAATGATCCTTTACTGTTCGAAAATGTTCACTTATATCCTCCGTTATACTATTGGTCCACAACAACCCCTGACGTCATAAAATGGGTGTAAAAATACCGCTCTGCCGTTAAAACCTTCCACCATGGCAAAATTATCTCATGTGGACTGTCATATCGTTGAAGTGGATGCCACCTCATCACACCTATCCCATTTTCTCCCCTACCCTACTTCTTCTTCCACCACAACCTCCCTCTTCATCCAACCACCACCAACATTACCTCCTCCTTCACCATACACCTATTCTTCCACCGCCATCAAATTCCATTAGTCTTGGCCACCATTCTTTCACTAAAAATCTATCGAAAATTTTGATTTCTTGGTTTCATTTTCGGATTTGGTTTCAGCTAATGTGAGACCCAGGACCATTTGGCAACTAAATAAACTCAATGAAGTGAAAGATGCTTTCAAGCTGCCACAACAAGAAGGAAAATCTCATAATTCTCGATTTACTAAAATGTTCAGAGCACAATAAAATATTTTTATACAGTGGTATATTTGGTTTCTAGTTCAATGATTAGGATTTTAGTATGTAAAGATTTTCTTATAGGGAGTCATTGCCGCTAGTATACTTTTGAAAAAGAGAAAAGAAAGTCGTTACATTGCTACCTTATGCCACCTCCTTCGCTTACTTTATGCTAGAAGCAGTTTTAGATTCCCATTTCCAGCTACAAAGCTCCACTTTGTATCATAGAGATAGTTGTATTTAATTACCATTTTCATCTTTGCAATTTAATTTTATAGTAATAGGTTATATAGATTTTCCATATTTTTTTCCTTCTTTTACCAACTTGCACAATGCACTTAAATTTTGTCAATGCATTTGGACACACTATTCTTTTCCTCCTTTATCTTTTGACAAAATAAACTACTGTCCGCTAAAGCTGCTCCAACAAGCTTTGGCACTTTGGTATCCGAAAATGAAACCAAGAAATCAAAATTCTATATTAATTTTTATGAAAGGCGGCCAAGGCAAGTGGTTGATGGTGGTAAAAGAATACATGTGTGGTGAAGGAAGAGGCGATATTGGTGAAGGTTGGGTGAAGAGGGAGGTGATGGTGAAAGAAGTAGGGGAAGGGATAAAATAGGATAGGTGCAATGAGGTGGCATGCCATGTGGCATCCACCTCAACGATATGTGAGGCCACGTGGGATAATTTTGCCATGGTGGAGGTACCTAACGGCAAAGGGGTATTTATGCACTAGTTTTATGACGTCAGGGGCTGTTGTGGACCAATAGTATAACGGAGGGTATAAGTGAACATTTTACAATAGTTTAGGGATACTTTTGACCCTTTTCCCTAGTTTTTTTTTAGATTTCTATTACTATACATATTTTTTCTTTTGTTTCGGTTATCTTTTTATCTTATCTTTATGTTGTTATTGCTTTTTTTACTCTGTCCTTGAGCTAAGGATATACCGAAACCAACTTTTCTATCTTCACAAATTAGGGGTAAAATCTGTGTATACTTTATCCTTTTCAGACTTTAATAGTGGGATTACACTGAATTTGTTGTTATTGTTATTAAATAATTCAAGAAGTTTTTCTTTTAACAACAAGAAGAAAAAGAACTCAGACATCTCAAACTTGAATTTCTCTAAGCTACAATTGTTTAGTTTTGAAATAAAGGCTCTTTTTTATGCTATTTTTTATGTGCAATAATGCAACTGAACCATTCTACATAAATAATGCTCCAGACGTGTTCAAGAGTTAAAGGTGCATGGTTTATTTTCAGTCTTGAAAAAATAGCAGCTCAAATTGTTTAATTTGTGGGATTCTGTGGCAGAATTATAAGCTACTCCCTTCGGTCCATAACAAGTGATTTTTTGGCCTTTTCTTTTTGGTCCAAAATAAGTGATTTTTTCAGATTTCAAGAATAAATTAATTATTTTTCCCACATTGCCCTTGGAGTAAATAATGTTGGAGTATATGTTAGGAGTGTTTATGTGAAGAGATAATAAGGTTAATATGGTCAATTTCATTGCTAATTAATGTTAAAAGGTAAATTTCTTAATGTGTGAAAACAACCAAAAAATCACTTATTTTAGACCGGAAAGAATAACTCCTTAAGTTTCCATCAGCAGTTACGAGGAAATTTATATGTTGAGTAAAATAGTTATCAATGATAATTCAGGCCGACAAGTAACTTATGGCTTTCATCAGTGGCGGTCCAGGATTTTAGGTTCGTGGGTGCTTAATTTTTTTTTATGTGTAGTAACTACTTAATTTTTTGGTTGGTAGGTGCTTTCTTTTCCTTTAATATCAGATGCCTCAAATTTCTTATATAACTATACCTATGCTATGTAAGGTTTAATGGGTGCTGAAGCACCTAAATTTAGTACGTAGCTCCGCCCCTGGCTTTCATAGTTTAAAAACAAATCAATTATAGCTTTAATATGTTGAGTACAATTGTTTTTTTTCCTAAGAAATTAATATTTTCGCTCATTTTATTTGGCTTGTTAAATGATTTTGTCAATATCTACTTTAACTTTCTTATAGGTTTAATTTTTTAAAATATTTTTTTTTCTATGTAGAAATGTTTATATAGCTCACAAATAAATAGAGTTTATTTTATTTATCAACTCGAGTTGTATTTATTGTTCGTACACGAATATATGCGTATTGTTCCTATATGGGTGATGTTCCCAAGTTTACCAATACAATTCTGGGCTGAGGAAAATCTAGGGAGGCTAGCGAGCTACATTGGAAAGCCTTTGTGCACTGATAAGCTCACAGCTCATTGTGATAGAGTCTCTTATGCTAGAGTGTTCATAGAGGTTGATGTCACTCAACCTCTGCCTAATGTTCTCCCTGTTATTGTGGTGGATGGTAATATTTGGAATCAAGATGTAGAATACGAATAAAAGCCTATGTTCTGTCAAGAATGCAACCAATTTGGCCACAGGACTGAGAATGCCAAAGAAAACAACCACAACCGGTGCAGCCAGAAGCAAAAAAAGCAGAACAAGAAGAAGAAGAAGGAGAAATGGGAATGGAAGACAAAGGTTGTAGAGCCAAGTGATACAGTTGAAACAACTTCAGTTGCCCCTGAAAACACTAAGCCTCCTGAGACACCTTCAGTTGAAAAACAACAGAAGAAACACAAAAGGTTCAGATACAAATGCAGTTATCAAACAGAGGGAAACAAGTTGTCGTTCATCATATGTCAAAGAAAAAAGGTGGACATCACATTGACATACAGGATATTGCCAGGATGAATCAATTTGCTCCACTAAGGATACTTGAGAGAGCACAACCTGAGCAAGACCAAACTGTCATAAGGGTAGATCAATTGGTAGATAAAGGAATCAAGGCAATCTTCAGCACTTGGAATATAAGAGGGGTCAATAATCCCCACAAACAAAAAGAGTTTAAATTATTTTTGCTTAACAATAAGATAGATATGGTGGGATGCCTTGAAACCAAAGTGTAAAAGTTAAAGGCTGCAGTGATACAAAAGAAGTTTGGAGAAGGATGAAAATTTGTAGATAACTACTAGCACCAAAGGGAAGAATCTGGATTGGATGGAAGTCAGTAAATGTTACAGTTTCAGTGCTTTAATCCTCTAGTTAACTCATCCACTGTCATATCCAAGATAGAAATACAAATTTCTACTGCTATGGAACCTTTGTTTATGGATTACATACCACTGCTGAAAGGAAGCCTTTGTGGGATCAACTTAAGGCCATCCATAAAAAGCTAAGTGGCCCATGGATCATTCTAGGAGATTTCAACAGTATACTATCAGTGATGGATTGGATAAATGGATCTCCAGTTCACCAGCAGGAATTGATAGACTTCCAACAAATTATTCAGGATATTAGAGTAGGACAAATCACCAAACAAGGTTGTCAATTCTCTTGGAGCAATAAAAGAGATGTAGATGAGAGAATATACAGCCACATTGACTGGGCTTTTGGCAACTCTGATTGGTTCCAAACATATGCAGGTATTGAAGCTATATACTTGCTTCCAGGAGTTTCAGACCACTCTCCAATTATGCAGAATACAGTAGTAAATAGTTCTAAAGTCAAGAGACCTTTCAGACTCCTGACAGTGCTTCTGCAATAGAAAATTATAGAGAAACAATCAGAACAGTTTGGACACAACAAATTCAGGGCCACACTATGTTTAAGATATGCAGGAAGCTGAAGATGCTGGAAATCCAAGCTAGGAACATTCACAAAGATTTTTCTTCTATTGATAGCAAACTAGAGAGCCTAAGGAAGAATCTGGAGGTAGTTCAAGGGGCCTTAAATAAGTATCATTTCAACCCAGCACTCATAGAGGAGGAAAAACTGACACTTACACTGATTGAAAAATTTGATGCAATACAGGAAAGAGTACTTAGGCAAAAATCAAGAGCTATATGGATTGCACAAGGGGATTCAAACTCCAAGTACTTTCATGCCTACCTAAAAGCTAGACAAGCAAGGAACAAAGTATCTTGCATCTACAATGAGCAAAATGCTAGACTAACTGAGCCATACCAGATTTAGAATGAGTTTACCAGCTTTTTCAAGAAGCTACTGGGTGAAGCAGCTCCTATATTGCCTGGTTCGGATATCAACATAGCATGGATGGCCCTACTTTGACCCTAGCCCAACAACAATCAATGTTGATCCTTGTGACAAAAGAAGAAGTCCTTCAATCAATAATGGATCTCCAGATGATAAAGCACCGGGATTAGATGGTTACCCGGCTGAATTTTGTAAGACATTCTGGTCAATTATAGGGGAGGAAGTGACAGAAGCTATCCAACAATTCTTTGAAACAGGCAAGATGCTCAAATAAATAAACTGTACCACTGTCGCCCTGATCCCTAAGGTAGATCACCCAACATATGTTAAAAAATTCAGGCCAATCGCATGCAGCTCTACTCTATACAAGATCATTGCTAGGACTCTAACTAAGAGGTTAAAAGCAGTAGTGGATTATCCTGTTGGACCAGCTCAATTTGCCTTCATAGAGGAGAGGAACATTTTAGAAAATGTCATACTTGCACATGAATTAGTGAAAGGGTACACAAGAAAATCAGTGTCTCCAAGATGCATTATAAAGGTTGACATTAGAAAAGCCTATGACTCGGTAGAATGGAGTTTCCTGAAGCAACTATTGATTGAATTTGGGATTCCACATAAGATGGTGTGTCTGATCATGGAGCGTGTAACCACAGCAATGTAAGCTATACATTGCTGATAAATAGTGGTATAACAACTAGATTTCCAGCAAAAAAAGGTCTACGGCAAGGGGATCCTATGTCACCATATCTCTTTGTGCTTGTGATGGAATACCTAAATAGAGCATTAAAGCAGTTACAAAGTATTCCAGACTTCTATTATCATCCTAAATGCTCTAAACAACACATCACTCATATCTGTTTTGCTGATGACCTGCTCCTATGTTGTAGAGCAGACAGAATTTCAGTGTAACTCATGATAAAGTACTTTGAGAACTTCTCATCTGTATCAAGACATAAAGCTAATATGGAGAAGAGCTCCCTGTACGTTGTTGGTGTCAAGACTGAATTTAGGCAACATCTCTTGGCTGAGCTCCACTTCTCTCTTGGCAGCCTTCCCTTCAAATACCTAGGAGTACCATTATCTGCTACAAAACTGATGCCTTTGGTGGAAAAGATTGTGGCAAGGGTCAGATATTGGTATTCTAAGTTTTTATCTTATGCAGGAAGACTCCAATTGATAAAAAGTGTTTTGTTTGAGATTCGAACCTACTGGGCTCAGATCTTCCTACTCCCAAAAAAAGTAGTTAAACTAGTCACAGCAGTTTGCAGGAATTTCCTCTGGCATGGTACAAAGGAGAATGCTAACAGGGCACCCATTGCTTGGGAAACAATATGCCAACCAAGATCTACCGGTGGACTGAATATACTCAATTTTACCCAATGGAATAGAGCTGCAATATTGAAGCTGTTGTGGGCAATCTCTTAGAAAAATGATACACTTTAGGTCCTATGGATTCAACATCAATACATAAAAGGAAATGAAAACACCAAGACAAGCAAGATGGGTGGTTAGAAAGATATTTAAGGCTAGACAATGGCTAGCACCTAACATGGATAGAATATAGACTTATGCAACAGATGCCAAATTCAGCATTAAAAAGCCTATATGGACAGTTTTTCTCAATACCCTAAAGTCTATTGGAACCGCTTGATTCTCAGTAAAGGCATGATACTAATACATCAATTCATTTTGTGGATGGCTATTCAACAAAGACTAGCAACAGTAAACAGAATGCAAAAATGGGGAATACAAGTGCAAAGTGAGTGTATCCTATGCTCAACAGATGCCAGAGGAAACACTCACTCACCTGTTCTTTGAATGGAGCAGCTCCAAGACTATATGGCAGAAACTACTTCAATGGACAGGAATGCATAGGCAAGTGAGATCATGGAATGAGGAACTAGCTTGGCTGACAAACATAACAAAAAGCAAGCATCCAAGAGCAGCCATAATTTCCTTCATATTTGCAGCAACAGTCTTTCATGTTTGGATGGAAAGAAACAATAGAAGATTTCAACAACTGAAGAGAACAACTACTGACAGACTAAAAGAAATAGCTCTACAATTGCATATTGTAGGGCAAAGATATTCCAAATGGCAGAATAAAGTAGATAGATTAAGAGGTTATCCAGACTAGGAGCTACCAGTAAATCCTTGTTTCTACAACCGATACCCTTCCTAGAAGGTGAGCAGTTATAGAGCTTGACACTGGGAGTAGCTAGTATATGTGACGACCCAAAGAGTCATCACCTGTTTTCTCATTCATTTCGTGCTTCCGAGGCCTTGAAAACCTCATTTTTAGTCGTCTCGATTTGCGTGCGCAGTCCGGGCGCGTAGCCGGAAAGCTTAAATATGAATTCTGTGTGAAAAATGATAAATTTTGGTATTAATATGATTAAAGTTGACTTTGATCAACATTTTGGGTAAACGGAGCCGGACCCGTGATTGGACGGTCCCGGAGGGTCCGTAGAAAAATATGAGACTCGGGCATATGCCCGAAGTCGAATTCAGAGGTCTAGAGCCCGAGAAATGAATTTTTCTGTGAAATTGTTTTTCTGAAATTAATATGGAAATTTGAAACGAAAAAGGATTATAACGTGTTGGTATCGGGCCCGTATTTTGGTCCCGGCGCCCGGTACAGGTCTTATATGTGGTTTAAGCGCTTTCTGTGAAATTTGGTTGAAATCGGACGTCATTTGACGTGTTTCGGACCTAAATCTCTAAAAATGATAGTTTATGAAGTTTGATGAAAAAGTGATGATTTTGAGGTTTAATTCATTATTTTTGAGGTTACTTTGGCAATTTGATCGCACGGTTAAGTTCGTAGGATGTTGTTGAGTTAGTGTACGTGTTTGGTTAGGAGCCCCGAGGGCTCGGGAGTGTTTTCGGAGGTGTTCGGGGTGGTTTTGAACTTAAGAAAATTGCAGAAAAATTGCAGCAGGTGAACAGTATTTTCCTTCTTCGCGTTCGCGGCCTTCAGCTCGCGTTCGCGTACCTTTAGGTTTCCCCTTCTTCGCGTTCGCGCGTCCGCTCACGCGTTCGCGTTGGCCAGACCCAGGACCCCATCCTTTCTCTTCTACGCGTTCGCGATAACCCTTCCGCGTTTGCGATGCCTATTCCTGTTTACCCTTCGCGAACGCGATCCCTTTCTCGCGAACGCGAAGGGCAATTTCGCCCAGTGTTTTTTTTTTTAAAAAAGTTTCAGAAACAGTACATTCGGGATTAGTTCAAAAATTCACACGAGCTCTCTTCTTCCCCAAGCTCTAGGAGTCCATTGAAGCCCCCATTCTTCAAGACCAATTGGGTTAGTAAATCCCCACTCATTTCCTTCATTTTCTTTCATTAATTAGTGAATTTCTAAGCTTAAATCACATAGATTAGGGTGGAAATTGGGGGAATTGGGTAGAATTAGGGCTTTCAATTTCCTTTGATTTAGACCTCGTTTTGGGGTCGGATTTGAAAACAAATTGTATATTCGGGCTCGTGGGGGAATGGGTGATATGAAATTGGTTCGAACCTCGGGTTTTGACCAAGCGGGCCCGGGGTCGATTTTTGGAATTTTGGGAAGAAAGCTTATAAAACTATATTTAGGTATTGGGCTTGATTTGTTTAGCTTATATTAATGTTGTAAAGTCGTTATTTCATAGATTTGATTGAGTTGGAGCCGAATTCGAGAGGGAAGGCGGTATTTGTGGATTGATTTAGCTGTGGAAGTTGAGGTAAGTGTTTGGTTTAACCCTAGCTTGAAGGAATAGGAGTTGAGTCTTGTTTGCTATTTGCTAATTGATCGAGTACGATGTATAGGCATGGTGACGAGTATCTATACATTGGTGTCTAGCATGATCGTGAGTCCATAAAGGGTGATTATCATGATTTTGTTGTAAATTCCATGTTAATTGAGGACTTCTATATATTGTAAAGAACGTGTGAAAAACATTATAATCATCTGATTTTCGTGGTGTATTAGATTGGTTGTAATACGAATTGAAAAGGTATATGATATTATAAGATTCTTGGGAGCATTGGCTCAAGTGATATAGTGAGATGTGAAGTAAGAAATGAAAGAAAGCTAATGAGTTATTGGTTATTCCCTTGCCGGGATGTTTTGTTGTTTGGTAGACTTTTCTCCCTTGCAGGGATATTGAAATTGCTGTTATTGATTCCCTTGCCGGGATCCCTATTTTGTTTGTCTATTCCCTCGCCCCATTGTTTGTGATTGTTGTTTGGGTGAGGACGAGTGATAAAGCACGAAGGGTGATGCCGTGCACGATTGTGATATGAAAACTAATGCACGAAGGAACATTCCGTGCCATGACATTAATACTAATGCACGAAGGAACATTCTGTGCCATGATATGATTACTAAAGCACGAAGGGACATTCCATGCCATGATGTGAGTGTTATGCACGAAGGATCATTCCGTGCCATCATTTTGTGAGGTAAAGCACGAAGGGTGATGCCGTGCATTTTTTGCTATTGTGAGGACAGAGTGTAAAGCACGAAGGGTGATGCTGTGCCGCACGATGTACCATTCCGTGCCAATTCTATTGATTTTATTTGAGGAAAGAGAGTAAAAGCACGAAGGGTGATGCCGTGCACATTTTGTTATTCTAATTGCTTGGTGAGTATGAGAGTAAAAGCACGAAGGGTGATGCCGTGAATTTGTCTTGATTTTTTCCTGATTTCCTTGCTGATGATTGAGTTATGTTGTCCTTTACTTCTATTTATTGATTTTCTTGTTGTTATCAGCTCAAGTGCATTACTTGTCTTATTCCATTATTTCTGTGATTCTTTACGTTGACATTTCCCTTTATCGTGTTACTTGTTATGATTGAACCAAGATGTCCTTGTGCAACGTTATGTATTGAATTTATGCCTTAATTGCTACATGATTATGTGACCTAATTGCTACGTGACATTCAACATATAAATTACTAAATTGCCTAATTGCCCCCTTATAATCCATAATTAATTGCTATTAGTCATTATTTGTTTTTCTTAGTAAATCATAAATTTTGTGTACTTGTTGTCTTATGAACTCGTATTAATTATTGCGTTTGTTAGAGTAAATTTTGTTTTAGAGGAACTATTGATTTATTGAAATGGGAGCGGGTGGTACGCCTACCACGAGATATCGAGAAATGGGATCGGGTTGCACGCCTGCAACAAGATGAGTTGAATATGAAAGTTGCCTTATCTCTTCATTTACTGCTAGTAGTTAAATTGTAGATGTGAGCACGTGATTTTTGCCACGCTTAAATTACTCCTACAAAATACCTTAGAATTAGGATTTTTCTTTATTATTTGAATTTTTAGGAATTAATTGCATGATTTTGTGTCTTGTTTGTATTTTTGCGTGCATTTTAGGTGCCGTAATTCATAAAAAGGGTACAAAAATAGTGCATTCGCATTTAGAATTCGATTTTATATTTTTAGTTTTACTAGTTAATTAATATTACTAAAATAAGAGAAAAATAACAAAAATAAATCTTTTACATTTTTGTTCCTTTAATTTCACTTTTTGTTTAATTTTTCTCTTAAAATTAGGATCTAGTTACTTTGAGAAAATTAATTGGTTTAATTTAGTCAACTCCATGTTTTTGCTTTTAACACAAAAAATAAAAATCAAAAATGAAATTGAATGAAATAAAAGAAAGAAATTAGTTGAAAATCGTTGGCCCAAACCAAAAATCCCCAAAACCCGTTCAAAATCGCCCAAACCCAAAATCCTGATCCGGTCCAGCCCCCCCCCCCCCCCAATTGCAAAACGACGCCGTTTTGGCATCAATCGATCCTGTCCGTCCATTCCCCATGGTCAAACGGTCCAGATCCATCCAAGAAAATTACATAAAAATGTAATAAACCCTCAATAATTTTAGAGACAACCCTCCATCTTCCTCGTACTCACCGTCGTCCACCCCCATCACCACCGTCCCCACCGTGTCTCCGCCGTCCTCCGCCGTCTGCCGCCGGCCGGAAATCGCTTCTGCCGGCGGCGATGCTCCAAATCCGCCCAAAATTACACCCCTGAATCCTCTCCCTCTCCTTTTTCCAACCCCAAAACCATCTCCCTCAAATCATAACCAATCTTCTCGAATATTAGATCGAAAATCCGGCCAAAACCTCAACTCTTCCAAGTTCAACCAAATTCACACCCTATATTCCCCTAACCTCTCTCTTCCCAAATCCCAAACTGGAATTCATCAAATCCAAACGAAACCCCTTCAATTTTAGATCTAGGGTTTTCAAAGTTTAACCTGTTTTGGAATTTCAAGAATTCGGATAATTTTTAATTAATGTTATAGGTTTTATTTTGACAAAATAAACATATAACATTAATTAAAAATCAATTTCGAAAATCAGTCAAGTTGAAGAACAAAAATCAGTAAGTTTTCGTTTGATTCTGTTTTGATTTCATTTTGGTTCAATATTTGTTTCATTCTGCTCTTGTAATTGTTTTTTTTTTAGTTTAATTTTGTTTGATTTGTTTAAATCCTGTCTTGGTAATGTTAGGTATTAGTTTAATTTTCGTTTTGAACCTGTTTTGATACATGTTTGTTTCAATTTAGTGTTCATTGCTATAGTTTTTAATTCTTGTATATGTTTAGTCGATTTTGTTTAAATATTGCTTGATTTTAATTCTTCAGTTAGTTTTAATTACTTTAGTTTAGTTTAGTTTAATCAGTAATTGTTTTTATTAAATCCTTAGTTCGGTGTTTGGTTTTAACTAGTTATTTAGGCTTAGCTTAATTGGTTTGGATATAGCTGAATTTTCATTTCCTTTGAATAGTTAACCATAGTTGATTTTAACTAGGGTAAAAGGGGGCTGGTTTGGTTGAATAGAACAGTAATTTTAGAATAAATAAAGGGTAATTTGGATACTTCAAAGGTAAAGAATCTTGTAGTAACAAACTAGAACACCCTAGACTCTTCTAGAATAGGGCCTTAGTGTACATTGCAGTAGT
>NW_017670727.1:305771-328376 GCF_001879085.1 Nicotiana attenuata | reverse complement strand
CGTAGAAAAATATGAGACTCGGGCATATGCCCGGAGTCGAATTCCGAGGTCTAGAGCCCGAGAAATAAATTTTTTCTGTGAAATTGTTTTTCTGAAATTAATATGAAAATTTGAAACGAAATGGATTATAACGTGTTGGTATCGGGCCCGTATTTTGGTTCCGGCGCCCGGTACAGGTCTTATATGTGGTTTAAGCGCTTTCTGTGAAATTTGGTTGAAATCGGACGTCATTTGACGTGTTTCGGACCTAAATCTCTAAAAATGATAGTTTATGAAGTTTGATGAAAAAGTGATGATTTTGAGGTTTAATTCATTGTTTTTGAGGTTACTTTGGCAATTTGATCGCACGGTTAAGTTCGTAGGATGTTGTTGAGTTAGTGTACGTGTTTGGTTAGGAGCCCCGGGGGCTCGGGAGTGTTTTCGGAGGTGTTCGGGGTGGTTTTGAACTTAAGAAAATTGCAGAAAAATTGCAGCAGCTGAACAGTGTTTTCCTTCTACGCGTTCGCGGCCTTCAGCTCGCGTTCGCGTACCTTTAGGTTTCCCCTTCTTCGCGTTCGCGGAAGAGTCCCCGCGTTCGCATAGGCCAACCCAGGACCCCAGCCCCTTCCTTCAACGCGTTCGCGCACCCCTCACGCGTTCGCGTAGAGGAAACCTTGGACCCCCGTATTTTTACTTTTCGCGTTCGTAGCTCTCCCACGCGAACGCGATGCCTTTCTGTCCCATTCATCGCGAACGCGACCCCCCATGTCGCGAACGCGTAGAACAAATTCGCCCAGTGATTTTTTTTAAAAAAAAAAGTTCAGAAACAGTGCATACGGGATTAACTTAAATTCTCACGAGCTCTCTTCTTCCCCAAGCTTTTAGGAGTCCATTGAAGCCCCCATTCTTCAAGAGCACTTGGGTTAGTAAATCCCAACTCATTTCCTTCATTTTCTTTCATTAATTAGTGAATTTCTAAGCTTAAATCACATATATTAGGGTGGAAATTGGGGGAATTGGGTAGAATTAGGGCTTTTCAATTTTCTTTGATTTAGACCTCGTTTTGGTGTCGGATTTGAAAACAAATTGTATATTCCGGCTCGTGGGGGAATGGGTGATATGATATGAAATTGGTTCGAACCTCGGGTTTTGACCAAGCGGGCCCGGGGTCAGTTTTTGGAATTTTGGGAAGAAAGCTTAGAAAACTATATTTAGGCATTGGGTTTGATTTGTTTAGCTTATATTAATGTTGTAAAGTCGTTATTTCATAGATCTGATTGAGTTGGAGCCGAATTCGAGAGGGAAGGCGGTCGTTGTGGATTGATTTAGCTGTGGAAGCTGAGGTAAGTGTTTGGTTTAACCCTAGCTTGAGGGAATAGGAGTTGAGTCTTGTTTGCTATTTGCTAATTGATCGAGTACGATGTATAGGCATGGTGACGAGTATCTATACATTGGTGTATAGCATGACCGTGAGTCCTTAAAGGGTGATTATCATGATTTGTTATGAATTCCATGTTATTGTAAAGAACATGTGAAAAACATTATAATCATTTGATTTTCGTGGTGTTTTGGCTTGGTTGTGATACGAATTGAAAAGGTATCTGAGATTATAAAATTCTTGGGAGCATTGGCTCAAGTGATAAAGTGAGATGTGAAGTAAGAAATGAAAGAAAGCTAATGAGTTATTGGTTATTCCCTTGCCGGGATGTTTTGCTGTTTGGTAGACTTTTCTCCCTTGCTGGGATATTGAAATTGTTGTTATTGTTCCCTTGCCGGGATTCCTATTTTGTTTGTTTATTCCCTCGACCCATTGTTTGTGATTGTTGTTTGGGTGAGGACGAGTGATAAAGCACGAAGGGTGATGCCATGCACGATTGTGATATGAAAACTAATGCACGAAGGAACATTCCGTGCCATGACATTAATAATAATGCACGAATGAACATTCCGTGCCATGATATGAGTACTAATGCACGTAGGAACATTCCGTGCCATGATATGATTACTAATTCACGAAGGGACATTCCGTGCCATGATGTGAGTGTTATGCACGAAGGATCATTCCGTGCCACCATTTTGTGAGGTAAAGCACGAAGGGTGATGTCGTGCATTGTTTGCTATTGTGAGGACAGAGTGTAAAGCACGAAGGGTGATGCCGTGCCGCACGATGTACCATTCCGTGTCAATTCTATTGATTTTATTTGAGGAAAGAGAGTAAAAGCACGAAGGGGTGATGCCGTGCATATTTTGTTATTCTAATTGCTTGGTGAGTATGAGAGTAAAAGCACGAAGGGTGATGCCGTGCATTTGTCTTGATTTTCCTGATTTCCTTGCTGATGATTGAGTTATGTTGTCCTTTACTTCTATTTATTGATTTTCTTGTTGTTATCAGCTCAAGTGCATTACTTGTCTTATTCCATTATTTCTGTGATTCTTTACGTTGGCATTTCCCTTTATCGTGTTACTTGCTATTATTGAACCAAGGTGTCCTTGCGCAATGTTATGTCTTGAATTTATGCCTTAATTGCTACATGATTATGTGACCTAATTGCTACGTGACATTCAACATATAAACTACTAAATTGCCTAATTGCCCCCTTATAATCCATAATTAATTGCTATTTGCCATTATTTGTTTCCTTAATAAATCATAAATTTTGTGTACTTGTTGTCTTATGAACTCGTATTAATTGTTGCGTTTGTTAGAGTAAATTTTCTTTTAGAGGAACTATTGATTTATTGAAATGGGAGCGGATGGTACGCCTACCACGAGTGATATTGGAATGGGAGCGGGTGGAACGCCTACCACGAGATATCGAGAAATGGGATCGGATTGCACGCCTGCAACAAGCTGAGTTGAATATGAACGTTGCCTTATCTCTTCATTTACTGCTAGAAGTTAAATTGTAGATGTACACTTTATTATTCCTAAAATTCTATTTCTAACTGTTGCCCCTGAAGCATGCTCCCTTCCCTATCTTAAATTGTTACTTTCTTGCTACGTCTCCGTTGTACTTGTATATATATCTGCACAGGTTTATTTGGTTGTCTGGTCCTAGCCTCGTCACTACTTCGCCGGGGTTAGGCTAGGCACTTACCAGCACATGGGGTCGGTTGTGCTGATACTGCACTCTGTGCTATTTTGCACGGATCCCAGGCTTCAGATAGCAGCAGCAATAGAGTGGGAGCAGGCTTTCAGTCCAGTGAGACCCGAGGTAGCCTTGCAGGCGTTCGCAGGCCCTGGCGTCTCCTTTCATCTATGTTCCTGTTTCTTTCATGTAATTCTGGAGACAGTGTCGAGTTTATTTCTTTCAGACCTTTATGTGTAGTATTTTTAGACCGTCTGTGAAACTGTAACATCAGTCTTGGGTAGAGGCCTTGGTTGAAATTTTCCGCAATTCTTTTCAGTTTTCTATAATATTGAGACTTCCGCTTATTATTTAATTTCGTCGCTTTTGTATTATTGCTCATAATTGTTAAAAGTAATTATGTTATTAATGAAAAAGTAATTAAATTTGGCTTGCCTAGCTCTCATTAGTAGGCGCCATCACGACTCCCGAGGGTGGAAAATTCGGATCGTGACAGTATAATTAGAGTTTTCGTAGTTATTTTTGTGTGATCCTGTCTCTAGACTCCAATGAATAGGTGTGCTTGTAAATATTATACATGGTTGAATAAAATTTTCCATCTAATCAAATAAATATATATATATATATATATATATATATAGCCATACTACTATCGAGAAAAGTATGGAAAAAAAATTGTCTGGTTATGCTATAAAAGTCAATAATCAAACCAAAAATTACTAGTGGAATGATTAACTTTGACAATCTTAATCCCGTTTAAACCTTTTAAGTAATAATTAAAGTGCAATCTCTAACCATCTCCGACAAGTAACTTAGACATCCAAGCTTCTCTGCAACTGTCTTGTGGGATTGTACCTTCCCAAAAAGAGCAGTTTTACAAGACATGACAGCGGAAAAAGCAGAAAAGAATAGGGAAAAAATTAAATGAAATATTTTTTTAAAATATATATTTTTTTTAAATCTGTGTGTTTGGTCATGAAAATTTCAATTTTCACTTAAAGTTGAATTTCGAAAATTTAAATACTCCAAAAAGTTATTTTTTAAAATTTTCATTTCAAATCTCTCATAAAATTTCAAAAACAACTCAAAATTATATTCATTTCCAAACGCAACTCTAATTTTGAAATATCATTTTCACCTTAAAAAAGATTTAACTTTTTTCTTCAGAATTTCACTTTGTTTATGTCCAAATGCGCACTAAGGGGTCGTTTAGTACGAGGTATAAGTAGATATAGTGCTTGTTAGGACCGAAAAATCAGGTGTCATACGGAAGCTAACAAAGCAAACCTTGAACGACGATAATTCAGATAACAAAGGAGAAATATACAAAAGAGACACAAATATATAATGTGATTCGGTCAATTGACCTACATCCACAGATGGAGATGAGCAATCTACTATATAAAAAGAGAGTACAAAATACCGAGAGAACAACCTCACGAAGAGGCAAACACAAGTGACTCGCTAACACTTGTCCCGTTAAGTTCTCCCCCTAAAGACGACTCTCAAACCCCATATGGTTACAATGTGGTTGTACTGAATGAGAAGGACGCATCTTCAATTTATAGAACTCCAAACCTTTTCCTACAAGAAAAGGGATTAGCCAAATATGGAAGAATTATATTTTCCTTCTAGAAAAGAAAAACCTAATTATGGTAAATATGTTGTCATTTCCTTCATGAGATAGGAGAACCAATTATGGTAAGAAAATCAGGACAAACACCTAACAGTGGCGTGTATAAAAATTTAATACCACCTTAATACTTTGTTTGGTTAGCAAACCTGGTATAAGTTATCCCGAGATTAAAATTAGTACCGGGATAACTTATACCTTGTAGGGGGTGGGGTAATTAGTGTCGGGATAACTTATACCTTGTAGGGGGTGTTAGTGCCGGGATAACTTATACCTTCTTCTTAAAAATTATGCAATTGTCATTTTTAATACAACTTACCAAACAGTGGATAAAAAATAATACCAGGATAACTAATCCCATCATAACTTATTCCAGCATAACTTATCCCGACATAAGCCGTATTACCCCTTAGTGTATTGTAACTTGTTGTAATAAGTTATGAAGATTTAACCTATATAGCAGCCCACCCAACTTAAACTAAGATAGCCGGCGAACGTATTACATATGTGTGTAATCTTGTATAATCTACTATGTATAATGGTTAGAAAAAACAACCAATGAAACAGACCGACTATTTAGGTAAAAATCATGTCTTGATTTTTTAATTATTATTTTCATATATCATTAGAAGTTATATATGATTATTTTTTAGATAATTTAATAATATAATTTTTTTACACTTTCACGATGTAAAATTTAAAACCTAAAATATATTAGAAAATCACCAAAACAAATACTCCTAGTCAATAATTTACGACAGTCACGTGTGGTCATTCCAAGAAACTCCAGAAAATCACGAGAAAAAATAAAAATCACAGTTTCCAAACGCCGTTTGCTGATGCAAAAATCTTTGGAATCTGTTGTTTTAGGGAGACGTGAAATGAGTGACAGATTTCAGAAACGCTATCTGTCAAAACTAAAAGTTGCCTTTAGGACTTTGGAAGAGTGTAAAAAGTAAAATTATACACATTAAATTATTGTTCCCAATCTTAACCTAATCATTTTATTAATCAAAGTTAGGCACTTTTAAAGCTACTTTAACTAGTAATTATTTAGCCAACATTGTCTTTTTAACTAAGAATAACGTGCTTCTTACCCACCTCTCTTTTGTTTCTTTGCTTGAGGATAAGGAAAATAATTCAGTTTTTTATAGTTTATTTTAAGAAAAGTAGCAATCCCACGTCAAGATTTCACCATGCTGGAACGAATTACCAGATTTGTTACTTCTAGATATAAAAAGTCCAAACATTTGGCTACAAAGTCAAAGAACTTCTACAAAATATATCGTTTTTCCATCGCCATTGTCAAAAAATATCATATCTACCTTCAATTGACGTTGGGAAAATAATATATGGAATCTTTTAATCCTTAGTGCGATCTAAAGTTAGTCAATTGGGATTTATTAAAAATTGGGATTGTTATTCCACTGCTATGGGAATGCAGGTAATATCACCACCTCAATTAGATGAGCTGTTGGTGGAATATGGACAAGATTATTCCTTTGCACAATATTTGTCATCTCTTCATATGATTCAAGATTTTAATTCAACAAGTAAAAAAGTGACGTAGTAGAATATTCGTTCGCACTAAAATTATTTTCTTTTGTTACTATCTTCAGCTTTTTTTTTTCCCCCTTTTGCCTTTGCAATCCATCAGCATATAAATACATCCATTATTTGTTATTTACCCGTATAGCTGTAAGTAAATAAAACAGTAATCTTTCTGAAAAATAAAACAGAAAGTTAGTAGAAATAATTCCGAAAAAATAATATTCGAACTTCAAAATAATTTTTGAAACGTTGAAGGAACAAATCGAGCCTACCGAATACACAGTGTGTCCTTAAGGAAATTATTCCCTTCAAGTACCCGATGTTATGGAATATATCCTCCCAGGATAGAACGATTTAACTCACCAGTGTATCGGTACCTAAAACTCTGGTGATCGGCGAACCACTCAATGGTCGTAAAACACATTGGAATATTTTGTGCAAAAGAAGAAGAAGAAGATTCAGAAAATTTCGTAAGATAGAATTCTGGGATTTGAAGGTCTATTTATAGCCAACTTGGTGATGTTTCTGAAGAGGTTTGCAACCTTTTAGAATAGTCATGACTGTTGGAACAGGTGTGACCCTCTGAAGAGGTTTGCAACCTTTCAGAACGGTCATGGCCATTGGAACAGGTGTGACCCTCTGAAGAGGTTTGCAACTTTTAAAAATAGTCATGGCTGTTGGAACAGGTGTGACACTGTTTCAGAACAGCCATGGCTGTTGGAAATTTTTGCGGGAAATTTAAAACGAATTTAAATTAATCCGGGAAAGAAAAACGGGCTAGACCGGACCGGGTCGCGGGTCATCCCTCCATTTCTTTTTCACCATTTTCCATTCACACCTCTTTTGTTATTATTTATTAAATAACAAACCCAACAATCCCCCACATGAATGGGGAATGGCTATAAACTTAAAGGAATGCACGGACGTGTGTGTGTTTTACAAACAAGAATTGATTGCATCTAGATAAGTAGGTTTCCTTTTGAACTTTCCGTAGTGAACTTATATCGGATATACTCGGTCAATCGGTAGATTTGATATCTTTGAACCGTCGAGCTTTGTTGTATACCTAGACAACATAAGTCACACAATCAATCCTTAACCATCTATGGTTCTCACGGTTGTGTTCGTTTCAGCCATGAACACCGCCTGGTTTCATGAGTGCTTAGAGAATGGGCCTTTACTTTCATTCTCCTTGAAGCGGCTTACACTTCACACTCACATAGGTGATTCCTAAACGTGTAATCCTAAAGACACACTATCTGGTCATATCCTGCCAGACTTAGCAAATCATTGAAAAGCTTTAAGCTTTATTGACTCATCAAAAAAGTCTTAATGCTTTACCTCGTTTTTGAACATTGTCTTCATCACGAGAATGGGTTGAGTTAGTTGACAATGTTGAACCGTCATTCATAACTTTGTTTGATCTCTTTGAACCTAGCTCTTGGAATCTCCAGTCTGCTAGGTAGAGTTACCGCCATGATGACTTGTCCTAGGCCTTTAACCCCATTCCCTTTGATGATCTTTCAACTGCCTCTCTAGATAGGCCTTTTATAAGTGGATCCGACACGTTATCTCTTGACTTTACGTAGTCAATTGTGATAACACCACTAGAGAGTAGTTGTCTAACGGTATTGTGTCTCCGTCGAATATGACGAGATTTTCCGTTATACATAACGCTCCCTGCCCTACCTATTGCCGCTTGACTATCACAATGTATACATATAGGTGCCAAAGGTTTGGGCCAAAATGGAATATCTTCCAAGAAATTCCGGAGCCATTCAGCTTCCTCACCGGCCTTGTCTAAGGCTATAAACTCAGCCTCCACTGTAGAGCGGTCAATGCACATTTGTTTGGACGATTTCCAAGACATCGCTCATCCACCGACTGTTTAGAATCGGTTGAACCGATGATCTAATTTGCATCACTATACCCCTCTATTATCGTGGGATACTTATTGTAGTGCAAAGCATAATTTGGAGTATATTTCAAATGAACGTTCAATGCAAACTTCCTTATGTTGTAGACTAATACGTCTCGATTTTTGATTGCATATCAGATTATTGACTACACTTAATGTAGTAATTATAACAACAGCTGGAATGATTGGCATCAGTTGTGACCACAACCTTTTAACATATAACACATTTCGTAATCATTCCGCCATTTTCAAGCATTTGCATGCTATTCATTCATATGTCTATATGATATGCAAATTATAGCACCTCCATTCATGAAACAAATCCAACTTGCAATGGATTTTGGTCATGTTCATCGGTTAGTTCACCTCATTATAGACCAACGTATTAATATATTCGTTCATGAACGGTCATGTCTATACTGACGTATCTTTCTATGAAAAGTCACAACCTTCAAAGTGACATCATTTCATAAAAGAACTAAACAATATAAATTTTCATTAAAGAAAATGACCTTTCGAGAAAGGCATGTGACCAACTTCCCAATTAGTAGTTTCATCAACTAGTCTTTATTAAGACTAAACAACTGATGATTCTACCAACTACTATATCAATGGAGTTCAAAAATTATATAATTTAGACATTACGTCTAACATTGGCTTTTGTCATGCATAAGCTAAAAGCCCCCACATTTTAAATATTTCATCAACATATCATATATAATCAAATAATGACTATATGATTTGAAGTATTCTTAACGTAAACACATTTGTTTATACTCATTAATTTTTGAAACTATTTGACAATATTATTTGGTCAAATATCGCATGTCATTGTTTACTAAACAATTTATCCAAACGTTACGACTTTCCCGGTTTCTCGGCCGGAGGAACAGCAGTGCGGCTTGACCAGGCTATCGTCGTTTGCACCAACAGTCGCAGAAGGAATTCCATTCTCATTTGCCATTTCTTACAGTGAACAATAGAAGAGATCAATTAATGGCAAAACCAAAACAGTAAATAATACTGTAATTAATAAACAGTACGTAATAAAAACAACTGAAGTTTTTATATACTGTTCTACAGAAAAAACGATGAAGTTTTTATGTTCTTCAAATCATTTTCTGAATTTCAATACCCTGATGAAGTTTTTATATCTTCACATCAGAATAATAAAATTCAGACAGAATACAGAATATAATTTAATAATTTCCTTAAGATTGTTATTTATCTGTATTGCTGTAAGTAAATAAAACAGTAATCTTTCTGAAAAATAAAACAGAAAGTTAGTAGAAACAATTCCGAAAAAATAATATTCGAACTTCAAAATAATTTTTGAAAGGTTGAAGGAACAAATCGAGCCCACTGAATACACAGTGTGTCCTTAAGGAAATTATTCCCCTCAAGTACCCGAGGTTATGGAATATATCCTCCCAGGATAGAACGATTTAACTCACCAGTTTATCGGTACCTAAACTCTGGTGATCGGCGAACCACTCGATGGTCGTAAAACACACTGGAATATTTTGTGCAAAAGAAGAAGAAGAAGATTCAGAGAATTTCGTAAGTTAGTATTCTGGGATTTGAAGGTCTATTTATAGCCAACTTGGTGATGTTTCTGAAGAGGTTTGCAACCTTTCAGAATAGTCATGACTGTTGGAACAGGTGTGACCCTCTGAAGAGGTTTGCAACCTTTCAGAACAGTCATGGCTATTGGAACAGGTGTGACCCTCTGAAGAGGTTTGCAACTTTTCAGAATAGTCATGGCTGTTGGAACATGTGTGACACTGTTTCAGAACAGCCATGGCTATTGGAAATTTTTGCGGGAAATTTAAAACGAATTTAAATTAATCCGGGAAAGAAAAACGGGCTAGACCGGACCGGGTCGCGGGTCATCCCTCTATTTATTTTCCCACCATTTTTCATTCACACCTCTTTTGTTATTATTTATTAAATAACAAACCCAACATTATTGGCATAAAGGTCACAAATATCTCATGAACAAGTAAGTCGAGGAAATTTGTTTATAGAACATATATAGTAAGATTAATTGAAACTCCAAATTAAAATTAGTAAGTCCGAGACTTAATTCAACTTGATAATGTACACGATTATATATATCTAATATACAAATTAACTAGTAAATCGTCCATGTGAAACTTTCGTAACATCAAATTAAATATGCAATGAGGTTCTTAGCAGTGGCGGGATGCAGTGTTGTGGTACTGGGCTCATATAAACTCAGTATTTTCATCGTATAGCATAATTTTTAAGTGTAAAAATTTATTTAGATTGTAAGAAATAGTAGATATATTAAGCCATAACTTTAAAAAATAATGGGTCAAATGCTAAAAACCGTGAAAATTAAACCCAGAAAATTTAAATCATGGATCTGCCTCTAGTTCTTAGTACTTAATTAGCTTGTTATAACTCTCTGCAAGACTACATATATAATAATCACATAACTAAGCTTTGTATTGGTGATCACGCCTAACTCTAGTCCTAAAAAGGATAAGCGATCGCTGCAAATATAATCCGATTTAAAAATCCGGAGTCGAATCCCACAGAACTGAGGTTTAGCTACAACTGTTTACCATCACTAAGAAGACAAGCTCGAACAATTCCTAAGTTATAAATATTAAGATTCTTGTCTCTAATTAACTAACAAATTAAATTAGTAGATTAACAACTAGGGATACTAAGGGTTGGAGAAAAGATCAAGGAGGTCTAGAGTTATGATTTTCCCAATTGTCGGAATCCTTCCTGCTACGTCTTCTATAATTTCGCCTAAGTATTCTCTACCGATCATGAGCGTTTCGAGTGTCGTAATTCTCTCCCGAGTAACTACCACAATTTACTAGACATATTCTTCCAAACTACGCTAGCTGGCACTAAGTTACTGCTCACTCGGATCGCACCAAAGTTTCGTTATTCATAATCCCACCTTTAAACCCTCCGTATTGATCCCCCATATACGTTAGGAGTGATGTTATTCAACAACTACCTAAATATGCACTCTTTTCCGAGTAATACACACTAAATAGGCACAGTCGATTGAGAGCTCTTCAACCAACCACAATATAAACGTAGTTGAACAAATAGCGAATTCCAACGGTGCAATTATATAAAAACATAATAAGAATTTATCCTACAAAAGGTTCTATCAAAACTCTAGACAAATTAGCTATTGATAATAGTATGCATAACTATAACACTAGAATTCATAACCAATAATGGAAATAGGAAGAAGGAAGTGAAAAACTCGTAGAAGAATTCTTCGTCTTGCTCCTAGTGTGTTCTGAAGATATATGTGAGTTAGATGAAGAACGACAGTTGCACAAAGATGAGAGAGAAGAGGAAGAAAGAGCTTTGCTCTGTATTTTTTGTGATTAACGAAAAGGACACACTGTTACATTGTCCAACTAACCGCCTATATACACATCATTTCCTAACTAATTCTTTAACTCACACGTGTGTAAATACATATCCTATTTAGGAAAATGTAATAACAAAAATTCTATTCCTATTCTACTTCTATTAGTAAATATTTACAGCTCATGTAATTTCCATTTCATCCCACTTAAGCTGGTAGGTGCAAAGACATTGAGCACTCCCAGCTTGCCAACTAGATACTCATGTTGTGGTCTTCCTAATCCCTTCGTTACAATATCTGCAAGTTGTTCTCTTGAAGGAATATGTTGAGTTTTCACCAGTCCCTCATGTATCTTCTGTCTAATGAAATGACAGTCGATTGTTATATGCTTTGTTCTTTCGTGAAATACTGGATTTGCTGCTATTTGCATTGCAGCTCTGCTGTCACTATACACACATACTGGTAACTCAACTTCTGTTCCCAGTTCCTTTAATAATGCTGTTAGCCATACCACTTGTGAAACTGCACTTGCCATGCTTCTGTATTCAGCTTCAGCTGAGCTTTTTGAAACTGTGTTTTGCTTTTTTGATTTCCATGAAACTGGTGATGCTCCAAGCTTGATCAAGTAACCTGATACTGACTTCCTGGTGTTAGGACATGAGGCCCAATCAGCATCACAGTAAACATTGATTTTACTTGACTCTTGACTACTCAGCAAAATTCCCAATCCTGGTTCCCTTTTAACATATTTCACTACTCTTATGGCTACATCTCAATGAGATTTCTTTAGCTGTTGCATAAAATGACTAAGGGTTTATACTGAGAATGCAATGTATGGCTTGAACATAGTCAAGTATAGCAACTTCCCAATAAGCTTCTGATATTGGCCTACATCCTCCAACATTTGGTCTTCTGTTGTTCCCATTAGCTTGTCCAATTCTGGAGCTGTGAGTTTGACATTTGTCTTTAATGGTGTCCAGGCTGGTTTTGCTCCACTTAGTCCCATGTCTGAAATTATTTCCAACGTATACTTACTCTGATTGATCAAAATACCTTTGTTGGATCTGCTGAACTTCATGCCAAGGAAAAACTTTAGCTCTCCCAAATCCTTGATCTTAAAAGCTTGTTGTAAGAAGTCTTTGGTTGCTTCAATTAGCTTCAAATTGTTTCCTGTAACTAACATGTCATCAACATATATCAATATTATCACTATATCTGCTCCTTTCTTCTTGATGAATAATGAATGAACTAAACAGCTTTGCTTAAACTCAGCCTGCACCAATGCCTCTGTTAGCTTTAAGTTCCATTGTCTGCTTGCTTGTTTTAGACCATATAGAGATTTTACGAGTCGACAAACCAACCCAGACTCCCCCTGACTTGTAAAACCCTGTGGTAGATGCATGTAGACCTCATCATGTAAGTCTCCTTGCAAAAATGCATTGTAGACATCCAATTGTTGGACTGGCCAGTTGTGCATAGCCACCAAAGAAAGGACTGTCCTCTTAGTGGTGATTTTCACTACAGGTGAGAAAGTCTCATTGTAGTCAAGGTCCTCTCTCTGATTGTAGCCTTTAGCTACCAACCTTGCCTTGAATCTCTCTATATCACCATTGGCCTTAAGCTTGACCTTGTGAACCCATTTACAACCTATAGCTGTTTTCCCCTGAGGCAGTGGAACCAGCTCCTAAGTGTTGTTGTCCTGCAAAGCTTGAATCTCAGTCTGCATAGCCTCTACCCACCTTGGATCCGTAGAAGCTTCCTGAAAAGTTCTAGGCTCAACAACTTAGGAGAAAACACCCACGTATGCTTGATAAGAAGTGGAGAGATTAGCATATGTGACATAATTATGGATGGGGTATAAGCCAGTGTTGCCTGCCTTCCTTGTAGTACGTAATCTGTTAACCAGACTGGTTCTTTAAGTTCCCTCTGTGATCTACTGAGAGTGGTAGCAGGTGTCTGTGATATATGAGGATTAGGGATTTCCAAGATGATTCCTTCTGAGTCGGATTTTAGTGACATTGTGTTGATCAGCATCCTGCAACATGTTGTCCAGACCTTGTGATTCTGTTGGAGAACTGTCTGAATCTTGTAAATCCTCTGCATGGTGTACAAGGTCTACTGCAGTATCATCAGAGATATCCAGCTGTTCTGTTCCTCCTGCAGGACATTCTATGTTTTCACCTTCAAAATTGCAAACATCATTAGTAGCATTAGGAATGTAGGGCATGTTTTTATCGTTATCATCAACAGCTTGATCCTGAAAAGGAAATGTAGACTCCCTGAACACCACATCCCCGTTGATAAAGAACTTGTCCTTATCCAAGTCATACAGAATGTACCCTTTAGTGACACCAGAATATCCCATAAACACAGCTCTGACAGCTCTACTGGCAAACTTGTTTGTTCTGGGAAGTGCACTTGCAAAACAAAGACATCCTAATGTTTTCAAGTGAGATATGGAGGGCTTCCTGCCAAAAAACAGTTCATATGGTGACTTACCACTGAGTGCTTGTGATGGAAACCTGTTAATAACATAAGCTGCAGCCAGAACACAGTGGCCCCAAAATTTCATAGGGATATGACCTTGAAATTTTAAAGCTCTTGCCACTTCAAGTAAGTGTCTATGCTTTCTCTCTGCCACCCCATTTTGCTGTGGTGTGTAAACACATGTTCTTTGGTGAACTATCCCCATAGATGTACATAAATCCTGCATAGCTGAGTTTACAAACTCTCCACCATTATCACTTCTAATTGTTTGTACTACTCCATTAAATTGTGTCTGTATCAGCTTAAGGAATGACTTAAAAACAACCATGACTTCATTTTTAAATTGCAGGAGAAAGATCCAGGTTATACGAAAGTAATCATCCACAACTGTAAGGAAGAATTTATTTCCATCAAAGGTTGGAACACTACAAGGTCCCCATACATCTAAGTGGAGTAATTCAAAATTTTTAGTAGTTCTAGTACTACTCAATGAAAAAGGCCGCCTCACATGTCTGGCCATTGGACAATATTACAACTATCTATTATAGACTTGCAATCCTCCAATTTATATCCCAGAAGTTCTTTCAATGATCCTCCAGACGCATGTCCTAACCTTTTGTGCCACAGAGATATGTCCTCCTTAGCTGCCTGAACATTCAGCCCTTTGACTGTTAGTACATTGTTATTAGTGTTTAAGGAAGCCCTTGGTACTAGCAGATAGAGTCCATCTTTCTCCTTACCAATCCCCCTCACATTCCCATTTGAGAGGTCCTGGAACACACAAAAGTCAGGATAGAAGAGACAAAACAATGTAAGTCCCTTGTTATCTTTGATACTGAAAGAAGATTGTATGCAAATTCTGGGACATACAATAAATCTTGCATTTCCCCTGTTTCTGTGATCTTACAATTACCGACATGTGACACAATTGTACACTCTCCATTAGGTAAATGGACTCTTTTGTCTCTAGTAGGATTAATATTCTTAATATTTATTAACATCCTTATATCTGCTACCATATGATTTGTTGCTCCTGTATCAACTATCCAACTCCCTTTTGACATCTTAATTATAAAGGAATGAGCTGTACATGTCATGTTTGCCATCATATCCTTTTGAGTGTCTTTGTTAAGTAGCTTCACAATCTGATCATCTGATCCGATGTAAGTTGTGGTGTTCTTTGCCAATTTCCTTCTTTGATTGCTTCTGGTATCTCTCCTCCTCTTTCATTAATACCTGCAAGGTTAGGATTAAAATTTTCAACATGGAATTCAACATGGACATTGTATGCAGTGTTTGTGTTCCCTTTCTTCTTATTTTTGAAGTCTTGAGGATAACTAATTATCTTGTAACATCCCTCTTTTGTGTGGCCTCTTTTGATAATTCTGATAATTTCCTCCTTTACCAGCTAGCAGGGCAGTTAAGTCGACTCCTTCACCCACAACAGAGGTATTCGCCATAGATCTTTGACTCTCCCTTTCAATAAGCATTGCATATGCCTTATTGATGCTTGGTGTTGGGCTAGTCATAAGAATCTGACTACGAGCCTGTTCATAACTGTCGTTTTGACCCATTAGGAACTTCAGCACCTTCTGCTTTTCCATGAATTCAATGAAATTCTTCGATCTATCACATCCACACGGAGGAGGAACCATGCTATCAAATTCATCCCACAGATTTTTGAGTTTAGAAAAATACATCGAAACACTATCTGTTCCTTGACTTATTGTTGCTATGGCCTTTTGCAATTGATAAACTCGCGATGTGTTTACCTTATCGAATCGCTCTTTCAGATCTTCCCACACTTTTCTTGCACCCCTCGCATACAATATGCCAGCAATCAATTCTCTTGATACTGAGCTCATGATCCACCCTAGGACAATTGCATTGCACCTATCCCATGATGACCTAGTCGTGCATCAAAACCCCCCTTTTCCAGAGTACCGTCGATTAAACCTAGCTTGTTTTTTCCTAACAACTGGATCTCCATCGCACGACTCCAGGTGGAGTAGTTTTCAAAACCAGTCAACCGAATCGAGATAATCGGAGCTCCGGTGGTGTCCGATGGGTGAAGGAAAAGGGGATGATTTGTGGTCGAGATCTGTTTTTGTCGACATTCCAACTCTTATTTCTCAAGCTGTGATCTGAGGTTGCAATTACTGTGAATTTAACAGGATCTTCAAATTCGAATCGCAGTCGCGATCCAACGCTCTGATACCATGAAGATTTATGTGAGTTAGATGAAGAACAGCAGTTGCACAAAGATGAGAGAGAAGAGGAAGAAAGAGCTTTGCTCTGTATTTTCTAAGATTAACGAAAAGGACACACTGTTACATTGTCCAACTAACCGCCTATATACACATCATTTCCTAACTAATTCTTTAACTCACACGTGTGTAAATACATATCCTATTTAGGAAAATGAAATAACAAAAATTATATTCCTATTCTACTTCTATTAGTAAATATTTACAGCTCATGTAATTCCCATTTCATCATGTTCTTGCCTCCTTAGGTCGAATCCCCCGGTCTAATCTCCTTAAAATAGTGTTTAATGACTATTTATATGTGTAGGAAAAAGGCCTAGACAAAATAACCAGGTCCAAAATCAAAAGGGAGACAAAATAGGCTTTGAAACCCAAAACACCCCGTCTCGCGAGCTTCACCGCGCGCTCCACCTCGCGTTAGGCGTGGCGACACAAGCTCAAACGCGAGCAAAATCCCTCACGTCGCCAGGCTCTGCTGTTCGTTTCTCATTTTGCAATTGTGCTGCCTAACTTTTCAATTCTTTCACGTTTTTGTCTTCCTTGTTTCTTTTTCAATTGTTCCTTTTCAATTCTTTCACGTTTTCTTCTTTTGATTTGTTACATTTTAATCCTTACATATCCATTAATCAAATAATCATAACTTCATTCTTGTAGTGTACAAAATGCACATAAAATCTCTACTTTGCTCCCTATTTTGTCTCCAACGTACCCACACATAAAACAAACTTAATTAAGCTCAAATATAATATAGTTTAGCATTAAAGCACCTAAATGTAAGATAAGTAATACACAAAAAATATGGAATTATAGCCAAACATCAATTTGCCTCTTATTATACAAAGCCAGTCATTAATTTTCTTTCTGTTTGTCGGAACAAATGACTCCAAATACTGCATTATATTGTAAATCCTAGTATCACGTCTTATTCTTTTTACACACAGTCCAATTTCATCCACGTCTATTTTTCTAGATGCATCCAATTGCAGGTTCAGATGCATGGAGACAGTGGCGTACGTAGGATTTATCATAAGCGGTGTTATAATTTTGAACAGTAAACAAATAATAATTCATTATAACATCATATTAAAAAAAATATAATTCGAATTATTTTATAGAACAGAACTCAAATATCTTACTAAATATGAATTTTTATTTTTTAAAATATATTCAATATAACCTTATTTTGAATAATACTAAATACTTTTTTATATATATAAAATACCAAGTAATCACACAAAAACTCATCATTCATTTGATTATGCAAATTGTTATTAATCAATTTCAATGTTGATAGAGAAAATGAACAGGAAAAAATAGCCAAACAACTTATACAAATGTAACTCTTGATCTATTGGTTTAGATGTCTTAAAGCTTAAGATAAGAGATCTGGTTCAAACCTCCACATTTTTTTATTTCAAAAATGAGGCACAAAGAATTTAAAACAAAGATGAAGCCACAGAAATTCGAACTGGCGACGTATTCAAGAAGAATGAAGCGCCTGACCAACTGTGCTACACGCCTATTATTGTCAGGTGGTATCACTTTATTAGATTTACCTTCATTGTTTCTGTTGGAGTTTTATTATACATAATTATTTAGTAAAAATTTCCGACGAAGCGATGTCACGTGACACCGCTTGGGCTAAGGTAGATCCGCCCCTGCATGAAGAGTATATTTACTGTTCTTGAAGTTGTATTAAATATAAATGAAAAGTAAAGTCCAATAACAGGAAACACAATTTTTCTTTCAGGAAAGTGGTCACAATTTTGGAGCGACAGACAAAGAAAGTAAAACGCTTATACACAAATACGAATTAAAAGAGAAATAGTAACAATGGTGCGATTCTTTCTAATTAAGTGTGGACTAATTAATTTGCAAGTGGAATAATAGGTTAATTCTCATCTCCCTGTCTATGGGAGTAAACAACAACTAAGTTTAACAAGGTCATATTTATTGGTTCTACATATAAACAAATGTAGGTCTGGCTATGTAGGACAGGATAATTTTATCTGTATCAACTTTTCGATCGATTGATAGTTGATTTGATGCACAAAATTTGTAGGATAAAACAATCAACACACTTACTTAAATACGAAATAAATATTATACACAAATCTACAAAGAATAAACGACCAACTTTTGATGAGAATTGTGATCTTCTTATGATGGATCCTCATTCCTAAACAACCAAGAATCAAGTTAGATCTATGTTGAACGATTTGTTGCAATTATAGACATCAAAACACAAACAAAACAAATGTGACGTTTAGATACACATTTGACTACATTGAGAGTTGACTGTCATGCTCTGATTTGAAGTTTATAGGTTTTGATATTGCTACTGTATTTGTAACTCGTCTTAATTATAGAGTTTGCAATTAAATATTTATAGATGCATATTTGATAAATTTTCCAATATAAATATAAGTTCTAAGCGCACACTATTGGATTCGTCTGAATTCGTACCTAATACCCTAGCTCCGATCAGCCTTGTTATTGATGTTTAAGTTGCCCTAGTTTTGTGTATGTTGTGAATCTAAGAAACAGTAACATGCCATATGGAGTGTCCAATTAGGATCCCACATGGCATAGGCCCATACTTATTCCTTTTGCTCTCTGACTTCCACATGGACTTGCTATATACGTATGACGCGGTTTCTTCGAACCTCGTTGACTATATTCTAAATTAGGAAACACAGCATTATGTATGTGTTGTTCCAATATAATTGTCCCAACATTTTGATTTTCTTTTTCCAATTTGAATTGTTACTATAGTCTCTCGGGTAAATTTCACGGATGGTCATATTGTTTATCTCGAAAATACGAGTAACAATTAAATTTAATTTGTGGTTTTAAAGATATGTGATTTAGTTCAATACTAATTAATAATCAAGAAATATGAAGTAGAAATGAAAGAAATAAGTGAATCAAACCAATGTTACTCAGCAGTGGTGACCTCGAGCTTAGTGACCTCGAGATGAACTACGAAAAATAAATTAAGAACAGTAAAGAGAAAAGACAATTCTGATGAACAATAAGCAAAAAGTAGAGAGTATATTCTTTACCAATGATTCTATCATGTTACAAATGATTGGAGTCCCCTTTATGTAATAGGGGATCCCTAAATAAGGTACATTTCTATTTACAGTAAGGAATATTATTGGTACAGCTGTCTAACCGCCTAGTACGGAATCGTATAATCCTATTCCGGGATTTGCGCCATGATCTTGGGGACGTGGCAGGAATCTAGCTCATTCTGTTATAAATCCATAACAGTACAATTTCGGGGTCGAGCATACTTAACTTCGGTATTCCTCGTACTCCTATCTTCGGGCATTGCATTCCGTCCTCGAGCTCGAGTCTAGTCTATCAACCTCGAACTCGACCTTACCCGAACATGGACCCAAGGCGATCCCTCGAGCTGGGAAATCGGGCGCGCCTGATTTTGATCGTAGACACATATAACTATGACTTTTTTTCACTAAAGTCATATAACTTTATTTTCTCACACAAAAATCATATAACTATTACTTTTTTTTACGAAAGTCATATAACTTTGTGTTCTCACACAAAAATCATATAACTCACTTTTTTACCAATATCATATAACTATGTTTTCTCACACAAAAATTGTATAACTTTTACTAACTCAGACAAAAATCATAATGATCGGAAAATATAATTTTTCAATAGTATTTTCTTATTTCAGCCTAATAAATAATAATCCAATTAAAATAGGAATGACTCAACCCGACCTGGCCCACGCGACATACGTAAGTTAAAATAGGAATGACCAAACCTAGCTTGACCAATTTATTTTTTTGCTAAAGTCATATAACTTTGATTTCTCACACAATAATAATAATTTTTAGTTTCGTCCGGCCGATTAATTTTATATTTTTCCCTTAAAATAGGAATGACCCAACCTAGCTTGACCCTATACCCATATACATAAGCTAAAATAATACTAAAAGTGAATTCTTCCCCCATAAAAAATTCAGTTCGGAATGTGTGAGATTCTGACAAATAAATAAAGAAATAAAAGATATAATTAGAGAGCACTTGAAATTAAAATGCTATAAATTTGAATAAAAATCTCGAAAAGAAAAATAAACAATAGGAGTATCATGTTTTGAAGGACTTACTATTCACTTTTAGTATTATTTTAATTTATATATATGAGTATTCGGTCGGGTGGGCCAGGTCGGGTTGAGTCATTCGTATTTTAATTGGATTATTATTTATTTGGCTAAAAATAAGAAAATAAAAATCACAAAATAAGAAAATACTACTGAAAAATTATATTTTCCGATTATTATGATTCTTGTGTGAGAAAACATAATTATATGATTTTGGTAAAATAAAAAAAATAAAAAAGAAGAAGAAGTCATAGTTATATGATCTTTGTGTGAGAAAACAAAATAATATGACTTTAGTGGGGAAAAAAAAGTCATAGTTATATGATTCTTGTGTGAGAAAATAAAGTTATATGACTTTGATGAGAAAAAGTCATAGTTATATGAATTTTGTGAGAGAAAACAAAGTTATATGACTTTGGAAAAAAATCATAGTTATATGATTTTTGTGTGAGAAAAAAAAGTTATGACTTTAGTGAAAAAGAATAGTAGTTATATGACTCAATATATTTTTGGAGTTTAAGTTCTGTATTTTTGATGCAATACATTTACACAATTATTTCACTTAAAATGCAATTCAAGCATATTTATTTATTTTAATGGATTTATGTTGTTTTTGCTGACATTTCAATGATACTACTTGTCTTGTTTTTCAAGCTATTGAGTATACGTACGTTATCTTTCAGATTGGTGGCTATCATAAACTATAAGTAATTTGTAATAATAAATTAAAATACCCACAATGTTGTTACAACGACAAGTCACGAACTAAAAAGTCTTATTATGTGCATTAATGTGCGATTCCTTCCTTTTTACTACGGATTAGATCGTAATCTGATCTAATGAAAGACTGGTCATTAGTTTCTGACGTTGTCTGCCCTCTCTACGTTTTTCTCTATAATTAAAAAGAAGTTTCTAGAAGTCTTCTCTGACCAGATAATGTGATATCATGCAGATGGGATTTAAGTTATGATGTTTTCAATTTCATTTTTCTTCTTCATTTTTTCTTCCCACAAAAATGAAAACTTATAATAGCATGAAAACTGAACGTCATCTAAGGTCGTTCTCTACGAAGCTTTTGGCGATTTTATTTGAATCACTGGACCAGGTTGTTGTGGGTTGTTTAGCATTTCTTGATAATTAATTCTGGACATAGCTTTTATCATAAATGACAAAACCCTAGTTATATATACAAAGGACCCCTCACTAAAGAACATCAACAGGAAGTCATTTTCCGATTGAGGCTGGGCCAGAAGAGGACCCTACATTTTTTTTTTCTACATGGTGTCCGGTGACAAAACAGAGCTCGACAAACACTACTAGAAATTCGGGCGACCACAAAAAGCGACCAACGTTGGTCGCTAGTTGCCAAAAAGCGACCAAAAACGCCCGGTCGATATTAAGCTGGTCCCTTTACCTTAGGGACCAAAGTTGGTCGCTAATTCTTTGGTCTCTCAGGTAAAAAGACCAAATTTTCCGGGCAAAGCATATAGCGACCAACTTTGGTCGCTCAAATATTTTAATATTATAAATTTGGCGACCAAAGTTGGTCTCCAGATGTAAATAATATTTTATTTTTATTTATTGTTAATCATAGCAAGCGACCAACTTTGGTCGCTATATTAATAATTTTTATAATTTTTTATTTAAATTTGCGACCAAAATTGGTCGCCAATGGCAAGAATTAATTTTTTTTTAACTATAAGCGACCAACGTTGGTCGCAAAATTACCAGAAATTGTTTTTTTAAAATAGAATAGCGACCGAGACTGGTCGCTACTACCCAGAACATTGTTTTTATTTAAGTGAAAAGCGACCAACTGGAGACCAAAGTTGGTCGCTTTTCTTGGTATATTTTTGGCAGAAACTGCCTGTTTTGGCTGCTACACCACCTGCCAGCTTATACCAAATATCCTAAACAGGCATTTTATGCCAACAACAACAACAACAACAACACTAAAAAGCAACAAAATATAAAGATCAATAGAACTAAAACATTAAGCTAACAAAACTAAGTTAACGCTTATTACAAGCTCATTCGAAAACTAGTTCTATTGTCTAGTTCAAAGTATATATACAAAGTACTCAAGGAGTGTTCTTTCAGCATCCTCGTCCGAAAGTTGGATTGCCTCGGGCGACTCATTAGGTGGCTGACTGCGTATGAATTCCCCCCACA